>NW_028327177.1:51176721-51479751 GCF_987537825.1 Furipterus horrens
GGAAGAAATAAAACTGTAATCATTTGCAAATGACATGATACTGTATACAGAGAACCCTAAAGATTCCACCAAAAAACTACTTGGACTGATAAGTACATTCAGTAACATAGCAGTAACAAAATAAATATCCAGAAACTGGTTGTATTTGTGTACACCAATAGTAAACTAACAGAACGAGAAATTAAGAAAACAATCTCATTTACAGTTGCATCAAAAAATTCTTGGAAATAAATCTATTCAAGGCAGTAGAACAATATAAGACACTGAAGAAAGGAATTCAAGAAAATACAAATAAATGGAAGCATATATTGCACTCTTGGATAGAAAGAATTAACATTGTTAAATGTCCCTACTATGCAAAGTAATCAATAGTTTAACACAATTCCTATCAAAACACCAATGGCATATTTTACCAAATTGGAATGAATAATGCAAGTATTTATATGAAACAAGGAAAGACCTCAAATAGTTTCGGCATTTTTGGGAAAGAAGAACAATGCTGGAGAAATAAGGCTAACTGATATCAAACCATAGTACAAGGCCATAGGAATCAAAACAGCATGGTACTGGCATAAAATCAGAGATATGGATTAACAAAACAGAATAAAGAGCTCAGAAATAAACCCACATTTATATGGTCAATTAATATTTGACAAAGGAGGCAAAAACATACAATGGGGTAAAGAAGTCTATTTAATAAATAGTGTTGGCAAAAATTGGACAGATATATGTAAAAAATGAGAGTAGACCACCTTCTTATGCCATATACAAGAATAAACTCAAAACAGTTTAAAGACTTAAATATAATACTTGAAACCATAAAATTTCTTGAAGAAAACATAGGCAGTAAAATCTGTGGCATTTCTCTTAGTAATACACATATACATATATATTATATACATATATATATGTATGTATATAATATATCTCCTCTAGTAAGGGAAACAAAAGAAAAATAAACAAATGGGACAATATCTAACTAAAAAGTTGAATAGAAGAACTTATTAGCCAATGATACATTCAATAAGGGGTTAATATACAAAATTTATAAAGAACTCATACAACTTGACACCACAACAAACAATTCAATAAAAAGTTGGCAAAAGACCTGAATAGACAGTTCTCCAAAGAGAATATATAGATGGCCAATAGACTCATGAAAAGATGCTCAACATCACTAGCCATCAGAGTAATGCAAATTATAACTACAATGAGATATTAACTCACATGTTAGAATAGCTACTATCAATAACTCAACAAACAAGAGCTGGGGTGGATGTGGAGAAAGGGAACCCTAGGGCACTGTTAGTGGAAATGCAGTTTGGTGCAGACACTATGGAAAACAGTATGGATTTACCTCAAAATATTAAAATAGAAACTGCCTTATGACTCAGCAATTCCACTTCTGGGTATCCAAAACACTAATTCAAACAAACATATGTATCTCTATGCTCATTGCAGCATTATTTACAATAGCCATGCTATGTAAGCAACCCAAGACCCCATTAATAAATGAGTGGATAAAAAATTGGTGGTATATATATAATGTGATATTACTCAGCCATAAAAAAGAAGGAAGTCTTACCTTTTGCAACAGCATAATTGGACCTAGAGGGCATTATGTTAAGTAAAATAAGCCAGTCAGAGAAAGACAAATACCATGTGATTGCACTTTTTTTGTGGAACTTAAAAAACAATATAATTGAACAAACAAATGAGAAACAGGTACAGGGAACACGGTGACGGTTGCCAGAGAAGGAGGGGTATGGGGGACTGGGTAAAAAAGGATGAAAAATGTGGGAAGTACAGATTGGTAGTCACAAAATAGTCATGGGAATGTAAAGTATAGCATAGGAAATATAGTCAAAATTATTGTGAAGTGTATGATTTTTTTAAGCACTATGCTGCACATCTGAAACTAATAGAAAATAACATTGAATGTGAACTATAATTGAAAAAAAAAGATTTCATTCAATCCTGTGATCAACTTATGGAATATTAGTTTTGTCATCTTAATAATTGTCTTGTGTTCCATGAATTAACAAATTACATTTACCATATTTCTTCATATATCCTTTAATTTCTTTCAACAATGTTTCATAGCTTTCAGTATATTAGTTTTGCATGTATTTATTCATAACTATTTTTGATGTTATTATAAATAAAATTATTGTTTAATTTTATTTTCTGATTGTTTATTACTAGTGTATAGCAATGCAATTCATTTTTTATTGATATTGTATTCCACAACCTTGCTGAACTTGTTAGTTTCAATGTTTTTTAATGAATTTCATAAAATTTTATATATACACCATCTCATTATCTGCAAATATAGTTTTACTTCTTCTGTGTCTGCATGTCTTTTCTTTCCCAGGTTAGAAAAGTTTTCAATCATTTTTCTTTGAACAAACTTTTTGCACCTTTTTTTCTGGTTCTATTTTGGGGACATCTATACTGTGTATATTAGATCCCTGATGGTGTTCTTTTGCTTGTTTGTTTTTTCTTTCTTTTTGCTTCTTTAATTGGATGAATTCCACTGCTCTGTCCTCATGTGACTGATCTTTTCTTCCACTTGATTAATTATTCTGTTCATCCTCCTTTAAAAATTTTTTTAGTTCAGTAATTCAGAATATTCTTCAGCTTTGTAACTTTTGTTTGGTACTTTTTATATTTTCTCTGTTGAAGTTCACACTTTATTCATGCGTTGCTTTTTGGCTTTGATAAGGATCTTCATGATGATTATTTTAAACTTTCTATTGTACAAATCATCTGTCTCTATTTCATTAAGATCTGTTTCTGAAGATTAATTTTGTTCTTTGGTTTGTAATTTATTTCTTGGTTTCTTTATTGTTTCTTCACTGTTTGTGTTAGTTTCTGCACATTAATCAAAACAACTACTTCTGCCAGTGTTTACCAAGTGGTTTCATGTAGCAGCAATCAGCTCAAACAAGCTACCAGTTGTCCCTCACACTTTTGTGATATCCAATCCATCTTCTTTGTTCCTAGTGGCTTCCAGTAGTTAAAGTTTTCAATGACACCAGTGTTCCAAATGGTGGATAGCAGTCAGCACCTAGATGCAGATTGGCTAGAAGTTGGACCCTCAGGAAGAAGCTGGGGAAATATTTAGTTAAGCTTTTTTCAGGGAGAATCTAAGAAATTTTTCCCCCTGATCCCTCTATGCTAAACCCAGGTGTATAGCTGTGGTGGAGTGCTCCTGCATCCATTTAAAAACTGCAACTTTGTTTGCTGTTGTCCTGTGGGACTTAAAAATATAAGTCTTGTCCATCAGTTCTAGGTGATTTGGATGTTCATCCTCAGGCAGCAACCACCAAAGCTGGGGCATCAGATGGGTGTACAAGCTCCTTCCAGGGAGGTATTGGTGACTTGGTTTTATTGTTGAAGCTGGTGAAAGGGAGAAGGTGAGGGTGGTGTCTGACAGTTACCCCAGTCTCTGGGCAGGATCATAGAAAGCCCCTAGACAAATACTAATATTAGAAGATGGATAGTCAGGCATCATCTTGTAAAATAGACAGTCATATCCCTTTCAGAGAAAGATTGGGAGATGCCTTCTTTTACTTGGTCCTTCTGCACTGAGCCCTGGAAGATACTTATAGTGATTGCTTATGCACCCATTAGGAACTACTACAATCTTATGGGTCTTAGGGAAGCAAGACCATTTGTTTTCAGAGGTAGGTGTATTGGGGCTTGTCCCTCAGGTTAAATCTTACTAGTTGAGATGCTAGATGTGTGGCCCAAACCCTTTGCTTCACGGGGGAAAAAAGGGGGGGGGGGAGTGAGGGGCTCACTCTCAATTGTGTGGCACTGTGCCAGGGGTAGAAATTATGGTGAGAGTGTGTCTCAACTTTTCCCATCTGTTTTATTTGTTTGTTTGTTTGTTTATTTATTTATTTATTTTTTGGGGGGCCCCTACTCTGTAACAATTCCCTCCTCTCAGACTTAAGACTCTTTATAATCTTATAAAGGACAATGGGCGAATGTCTTATGCTCCTCTAGCTGCTTCAAGCTGGACATGGTTGTTGTCCTACCTACTCTTGGGTCCATAAATTCCTAATAGGTGTTGGGGTGTGGAGGGGAGGGTGATCTTACGACATGGAGAAGGATCTTGCAGATTCCAGGTCAGCTGGCTGTCCCTGGGCAATGGCATGCTCAGTTTAACGAGCTGGCATCCTTGTTGTATCCAGTCACGTTGTGATGAAGCGGCCTTTTCTGTCTGTCCGTGGTTATAAGGCTTCTCTCCAGCTAGTGTTCAGTTGGTTATTCCAGATGATTTCTCCCCAATTAAGTTGTAATTCCAGATTGGTCCTAGGAGGAGGTTAGCGTAGCTTCCACTTACTCCTCCACCATCTTGGATCTCCTTCCCATCTGTTTTAATGTGGATATTTTCTCATTATCCCAATGTGTAGGAGTCCTTAGCTAGTTTCTGAATTTCCTGAGAGGAAATTAATGCATTTGTAGATATCAGGTTTGGTGCATCTGTGGGAGGGGGGAAGTTCAGGAGCCTAGTATGTCACCATCATGGTTAACTTCTTCAGATGTTCTAATCACTGTGTCATAAGAATAGAAATTAAGATCAAAGATGGCAGCAGTGTAGGTGAAAGCTATGCTGACTTCCTCCCAGGACCAAATTTGTATTATAATTAAATTATAGAAAAATTATCTTGAATAACCAATTAAAGACTAGCTGGAGATAAGCCACATAATCAGGGGTTTACAGAAGAAAGCATATCATCATATTAAGAATGGTACAAAGCATGGAGTTGTGAGAGAGCTGGCTGGGCTCCCACAGGTGACAGCTGAAGTTCTGAAAGGGTATTTCAGCAGCTGGAAGGGCTCCTCTTGAAAAGTGTGGAGTATAATCACCAAGCTGGGCTCCCTAGCCTAGAGCACCAGAAAAAACTGGGAAAGGAGCACACATATAATATCTAGCTCTGAAAAGCAATGGGTTTCTGTCCACTAGGGAGAGATGGTTGGAGACTCAGCTACCTCTTAAAGGGCCAATGTACAAAAGCTTGTTTGCAGACACTTACCTTGGATTCAAGCACAAGAATGGCATAATGGAGTAGAGCTGTATAAAGGGAGTCTGAGCTTAGTGGCTCTGGGGAGAGAGCTGGAGGATCAGCTGCCAAGATTCCTGTGCTCAGTCGTTCCCCATATTGCAGAAAGACTTCTTTCTTGGGCAGAGCACTCCCCTCCATGCAGCATAGCCATGGGGAAAGCAATAGCCCTACCCACAGGAATCCCTCTCACCCAACCCTGTAAAGTTGAAGCCCTGCTGTGAACAACTGGAGGCTCTTTCAGTGATAAAACCTACAGGTAAAGGAAGATCTCTGCATGCTTTCAGACTTAACCTGATCATCCCCAGTTCCATTGCTGGTAAAAGCTGGCATTGGTGCACAGCTTGGTCCTTTCAGCATATATCCAGGCCCAGCAGAGGGAGCCACAGGCTGTGGATCACTGGTAGCTCCAAAAGGTTTGCCCAGGGCCAGTCACAAACAGCATCTGACACAGGTTTGAACAAGAGTCTTTGCAGATCTACCTAATTTATAGAAATAAACACAAAGTGGCAGCCAAAATGGGAAGACAAAGAAACAGGACCAAGATGAAAGAAAAATGAAATTCTCCAGGAGAAGAGCTAAATCAAATGGAGGCAAACAATTCATCAATAATAGAGTTCAAAGTAATGATTATAAGAATGCACAACATCATGAAAAAAGACAGAAACCATAAAAAGGGACCAGTTAGAAACAAAGAATGCAATATCTGAAATAAATAATATACTGGAAGAGATGAAGAGTAGATTAGATGAAGAAGATAATTGAATTGGCAATTTAAAAGACAAGGTACAAATAAACACCCAATTAAAGCAGCAAAAAGAGAAAAAATTTATTGGTGATAATGATGCTCACAGAAATTATTTAGTACAGTGAGAGAGACTCTGGGTCCCTCAGAGTGGATGAAGAAACTACTCAGACACTCTCCATCTGAGGAAGGAAGGGAGGGGGTTTTCTCTAGTGGAAAATCACCCTCGTTTCTTTATTAGCCAGGGTTTTTATCCACTTTTCACACGCAGAAGTACTTAAGGGAAATATGCAGCACTTCCCCAAATAATAGGGAGTGAAAGGGAAATGCAGATCAATACAGGGTTGAAACATCCAGGTATTTTACACAAGGTCAAAAGCACTTCCTCTTACTTAATTGTTGTGTTCTTCACATTTTACTGACAAGGATTTGAGGCTTTACAGAGAAAAACAGAGCAGGTTCCCTTTTCCTTAAAAGCCACTTTGGATTTCTATTCTGTCTTTAAAATCCCCTGGAGGGTGGGATTCAGAGCAGGCCTGGAAGACAACCTGTCGGCTAAGGGCCCAGCTGGGGGCAGCTCCGCACAGCGGTCAGAGTCTTTTAAACCAGGCTTGTCTGCTTCCCACATCTCCCCATGTCTGTCCCCCACAGTACAGAATATGCAAAAGGGATGAAGTGAAGACTACAGTAAGTGAAATGAAGAAAAATCCACATGAAACCAATACTGAAGGGAATGAAGCTGGGATTCAAATAAAAAATTTGGAACATAAGAAAGAAATAAACAGTCAATTAATACAGAATGAAGAAACAAGAATTGAAAAAGATGAGAACAGGCTTAGGAACCTTTGGGACAACTTTAAACATACGAACATCTGGATCATAAGGGTGCCAGAAGGAGAAAGGGAAGATAAAGAAATTGAAAACTTATTTAAAAAAATAATTAAGGAAAACTTCCCTAATTTGGTGAAGAAAATAGACATACAAGTCCAGGAAACACAGAGAGTCCCAAACAAACTGGACCCAACGAGGACCATACCAAGAACCATCACAATTAAAATGGCAAAGCTTAAAGAAAAGGAGAGAATCTTAAAGGAGAAATAAAGTTTTTCAGACAAGAAAAAGCTGAAGGAGTTTGTCACCACTAACACAGTATTACAAAAAATGTCAAACGGTTTGGTAGAAGAAGAAAGAAGAAGAAGAAGAAGAAGAAGAAGAAGAAGAAGAAGGAGGAGGAGGAGGAGGAGGAGGAGGAGGAGGAGGAGGAGGAGGAGGAGGAGGAGGAGGAGGAGGAGGAGGAGGAGGAGGAGGAGGAGGAGGAGGAGGAGGAGGAGGAGGAGGAGGAGGAGGAGGAGGAGGAGGAGGAGGAGGAGGAGGAGGAGGAGGAGGAGGAGGAGAAGAAGAATAGGAGGAGGAGGAAGGAGGAGGAGAGGAAGAAGAAGAAGAAGAAGAGGAAGAAGGGGAGTGGGAGGGGAGGAGGAGGGGAAGGAAGAGGGGGTGGGAGGAAGAGAAGGAGAAAGAGAAAAATAAGAAACAAAACAAAACAGAGGAACATAGGTAAAAGTGTAAAATGGCCATAAGCACATACCTATAAATAATTACTTTAAATATAAATGGTTGATATGCTTAATTCAAAAGACATATAGTAGATGAATGGATAAGAAAAGAAGAATTAAGTATACACTGTCTACAAGAGACCCACCTCAAAATGAAAGATGCACACAGACTAAAAGTAAAAGGAGAGAAGATATTTCATTCAAATGGAAAAGAAAAAAAAAAGCTGGGAAAGCAATACTTATACCTGAAAAAATAAACTTTAAAACCAAGGCTATAGTAAGAGACAAAAAAGGACAGTATGTAATGATAAAGGAAATAATCCAATAAGAGGATATAACCCTAGTAAATATTTATGTATCCAACATAGGAGCACCTAAATATGTTAAGCTAATTTTGATGGACATAATGGGAGAACCGATGGGAATACAGTCATAGTTGGGGATTTTAACACCCCATTAACTTCAATGAATATATCTTCCAAATGGAAAATCAAAAAGAAAATGGCAGCCTTAAATGACACTCTAGATAAAATGTATTTAATTGGTTTCTTTATAGCATTTCACCCCAAAGCAGAATATATATTCTTTTCAAGTGCTCATGGAATATTTTCTAGAATAGACCACACCTTATGATACCAACAATTTTCAATAAATTTAAGAAAACTAAAATCATATCAAGCATCTTCTTTGACTATAATGCTATGGAACTAGATAACAATCACAAGAAAAAAAACTGAAAAATACACAAATACATGGAAGCTAAATAACAAGCTATTAAACAATAAATGGGTTAACAATGAGATCAAGAAAGAAATCAAAATAACTTCAAACAAATGAAAATGAGAACAAAACAATCCCAAATCTGTGGGAAATTCATAACATTACAGGTCTATCTCAAGAAACAAGAAAATGCTCACATAAACAATTTAACTTTACACTTAAAAGAACTAGAAAAAGAACAACAAACAAAGCCCAAAGTGAGTAGAAGGAAGGGAATAATAATAACCAGAGCAGAAATAAACAAAATAGTCTTAAAAAACAACACAAAAATCAATGACTCTAAGAGCTAGTTCTTTGAAAAAATAAACCAAATTGACAACCTTTAACAAGACTCATCAAGAAAAAAAAAAAGAGAAAGGACCTAAATATATAAAATCATACGTGAAATAGAAGAAGTAACAAATGACAGCAAAGAAATAGAAAGGCCCTGGCTGGTGTCGCTCAGTAGATTGAGCGTTGGCCTGCGAACCAAATGTCGCTGGTTCAATTCCCAGTCAGGATACATGCCTAGGTTGCAGGCCAGGTCCCCAGTTGGGGGCACGTGAGAAGCAGCCACACATTGATGTTCCTCTCCCTCTCTTTCTCCTTTTCCCTCTCTCTAAAAACAAATAAATAAAATAAAATAATAAAAAATATATTTAAAATATAGATATATTAAAAAAATGAAATAGAAAGGATGGTAAGAAAATATTATTAACAACTATATGCCAACAAATTGGACAGCCTAGATGAACTGGAAAAATTTCTAGGAGCATATAATCTTCCAAAACTGAATCAGGACGAATCTGAGAATCTGAATAGACATATTACAACTATATAAATTAAAACAGTAATAGGACTTCCAGCCAAGATGGAGGCATAGACTGACACATTCTTTTTCCCTCTACAACTAAGAAGGATAACAACTACTGCAAAACTAAAAATAATAATAAGTTTCTGAAAATAAAGCTACATGAAAGTCCAATGTATGAAGTCATAAACAAGTGGTGCTTGTCTGGACCAGTAGGAAGTGCGAAACCATGGCTAAGATCAAACTGTGCTGGAGGTGGCAGCCGCAGCAGCAAACAGCGGGACCTGGTAAGCAGAAACCTGTATTTGGGAGGAGGAGAGAAGCACCTGGGAGCCGGCCCCGGCTGCAGACCAGATCAGTTGGCTCACAATTCCAATGCCCAGAAGGCAGACCCCATTGGGAGGTGGCCCTGTTCCTCAGCAGAGAGTAACAGCAGGAATCCATCTTGGACCCCTGCCCCTACGCCCCTATGCAAAGCACCACAGTGTGGTGAGAAAGGTCACCAGGTGTGACGAGTGCACGGGGCTCCACCCAATATAGCGTAGGAGGTGTGACAGAGCCCTGCCCAAGAAGGAAAGATAAACAAAACAGTCAGAATGGCAGAATTAATGATTGAAACACCAATTACACAGCTAACAAAAAAAAAAAACAAATAAAAGCCTTGACCGATGAACAAATAGCGAATATTTCCGAGGCTCAGTTCAGAGCTATAGTCATAAGACAGCTTACAAATCTAACAGGGAGCTGAATCAAGATAGGGAAGGAATGAAGCCTAGTCCTGCTGAAATGAACAAAAATACATATGAGACAAGTGGTGAGGAAGGGAAAGCCATGGATTAAATTAACAAATCAGAACATAGAGAGGGAACAAACAGTCAACCAGTGCAGAAAGAGGAAACAAAAAGTGAAAAAATATGACGAGAGGCTCAGAAACCTCTGGGCCAGCTATAAGCGATCTAACATTCGAATTATCGGATTGCCAGAGGGTGAAGAAGAAGAACTAAAAATTGAAAAATTATGTGAAAAAATAATGAAGCAGAACTTCCCTAACTTTGGGAAGGAAATGAACTTACAGGTCCAGGAAGCACAGAGAGTTCCAGGTAGGCTGGACCCAGGGAGGACCACACCAAACACATTATCATCAAAATATCATAAATTAAAGATAAAGAGAGAATCTTAAAAGCAGCAAGAGAGAAGAAAAGAATTACATACAAAGGGGTCCCAATTAGGCTATCAGCGGATTTCTCAAAGGAGACTTTGCAGGCAAGAAGGGACTGGCAAGAAATATTCAAAGTAATAAAAAGCAAAAACCTACAACCATGATTACTCTATCCAGCGAAGCTGTCATTCAGGACAGAAGGGCAGAGAAAGTGTTTCCAGGATAAGGTAAAACTGAAGGAGTTTGTTAGATCCAAACCATTGTTATACGAGATGTTAAAGGGACTGGTTTAGAAGAAGGAGGATCAAAACTATGACATTAAAATGGAAACCGTATCACAACAATCAACAGGAGAAGCTAGGGAATTGAAATAAAAGCAAACTAAGCAGGCAACAAGAGGGGGAAAAAATTATAGGTAAGGGGAACATATTGGGGGGAGTTCAGCGGGGAGGGGGAAGGGGGAAAAGGGAGGGAGATGATGCAGGAATTAAGAAGCATAGTAGGAGGGAGTGCAGTAGACAGGAAGATGTTGAGAAGAACTATATGCACAAGTAGTGGACATGGACTAAGAGTGGGGAACAACTGGAGGGAGGGGAGAGCAGAGGGAAAAGAAATTGGGACAAATGTAACAGCATAATCAATAATAAAAAAAAATGTAACAACAACAACAAAAACAGTAATAAAGAAAACTCCCCAAATCCAAAGTCCTGGACAAGATGGCTTCACAGGTAAATTAAATTTTATCACGCGTTTAGAGAAGAACTAACACCTCTCTTTCTCAAACTATTCCGAGAAACTTAAGAAGAGGGAAGTCTCCCAAGCTCATTTTATGAGGCCAGCATTATTTAAATTCCAAAACCAGGTAAAGATACTACAAAGAAAGAAAATTATAGGCCAGTAAACCTGATATAGATGTTAAAATTCTCAATAAAATATTACCAAACTGAACACAGTAATACCTCAAACAGATCATATACCTTGATCAAGTGAGATTTATTCCAGAGATTCAAGGTTGGTATAATACTTGCCAGTCAATAAACATGATATACTACATAAACAAAATAAAGTATAAAAAAACACATGATCATAACAATAGATGCAGAAAAAGCATTTGATAAAATCCAGCATGCATTTATGATAAAAACTCTCAGCAAAGTGAGAACACAGGATACATACCTAAATGTAATAAAGGCCATATATGACAAACTTACTGTCAGCGTTATGCTCAATGGGCAAAACTACAAGTTTTTCCCTTAAGATCAGGAACAATACAGGGATATCTGCTTTCACTACTTTTATTCAACATAGTATTGGAAGTCTTAGCCACAGCACTCAGACAAGAAGACAAAATGAATGACATCCAAATTAGAAAGAAAGAAGTAAAACTCATTATTTGCAGATGACATGATACTGTATATAGGAAACCCCAAAGATTACACCAAGAAATTACTAGAACTGATAAATGATTTCAGTAAAATAGCAGGACCAAAATTGATATCCAGAAATAAGTTGCATTTTTATATACCAATAATGAACTGTTGGAAAGGGAAATTAAGAGAACAATTCCATTCATAAAGGCTTCAAAAATAAAATGAATGTAGGAATAAATTTAACCAAAAAATATGAAACTTATACTCAAAAAATTATAATACACTGAGGAAATAACTTAAAGAAGATACAAACTGGAAGCACACACCACGTTTGTGAACAAGAAGAATTAACATCATTAAAATGTCCACACTACCCAAAGCAGCCTATTATTTCAATGCAATTTTTATCAAGATAGTATTAATGCATCACAGAACTAGAACAAATTTCCCCCAAATTTATTTGGAACCACAAAAGACTCCGAATAGCAACACAATGTTGAGAATAAAGAACAGACTATAAAATAAGGCCATAGTAATCAAATCATCATGGTACCAGCATAAAAATATTGATCAAAAATATTGATCAATGGAACAGAATAGAGAGTCCAGAAACAAACCCTCACCTTTATAGTCAATCAATATTTGACTGAAGGCAAAAACATACAGTGGACTACAGAGAGCTTATCAATAAATGGTGTTGAAAAAACTAGACAGATGTGCAGAAATGAAACTAGACTATCTTCTTACACCACATACAAGAACAAGTTCAAAATGGATTAAAGACTAAAATGTTATACCTGAAACCATAAAAATTCTAGAAGAAAACATAGGCAGTATAGTCTTGGACATTGCTCATAGCAATATTTTTTTCTGATATCTTCTCAGGCAATAGAAACAAAAGAAAAAATAAATGGGACTACATCAGACTAAAAGTTTTTGCAGAACAAAGAAAACCATCAACAGAATAAAAACATAACCCACTGAATGGGAGAACATATTTACTGATACATCTGGTAGGGGGCTAATATCCAAAATTTATAAAGAATCTATACAACTCAACACCAAAAAAACAAATTCAATCAAAAAATGGGCAAAGGACCTGAATAAACACTTATCCAAACAGGACATACAGATATCCAATAAACATATAAAAAGATGTTCAACACCACTAATCATCAGAGAAATGCAAATTAAAACCACAATGAGATATCACCTCACACCTGTCAGAATGTCTATCATCAATAAATCAACAAACAGTAAGTGCTGGCAAGGATGTGGAGAAGGGAAAACCCTATTGCTCTGTTGGTGGGAAAGAAGATTGGTGTATCCACAGTGGAAAGCAGTATAAAGTTACTTAAAAAAAACAAAAATGAAACTGCCTTATGACCCAGCAATTCCACTTCTGAGAATTTGTCCAAAGAAACCCAAAACACTGTTTCAACAGAATATATGCACCCTTATGTTTTTTGTAGCATTATTTACAATAGCCAAGATTTGAAAGCAGTCCAAGTGTCCATCAGTAGATGAGTGAATAAAATAGCTATGGTACATTTACACAATGGAATACTAGTTGACCATGAAAAAGAAGAAAATTTTACCCTTTACAACAACATGGATTGACCTGGAGAACATTATGCTAAGTAAAATAAGCCAGTCAGAGAAAGATGAATACTATATTATCTCACTCATATGTGGACTCTAATGAACCAACAGAACTAACAAGCAAAATAGAGACAGACTCATAGACAGAAAGTAGGTTGACAGCTCTGGGAGGTGGTTGGGGGCATAAAGTGATGGAGCATGAAAAAAAAAAAAAACTCATGGACATGGGCAACAGTGTGGTGATTGTGTTGGTTAGGGGCTGGGTGGAGATGAAAAGGGGTATGGGGGATACATGGTAATGGAAAAAAACACAATAAAAATTAAATATTACAAATAAAATTTCACTATTAAAGAATAGAAATTAATTTTAAAATTCAGAACACAGAAAAAAATTTCATATTACCATATAAGAAAAATCACATTTAGACAAATCTTAGATCAAAGAGGATATGTAAATCAAAATTAGAGAATTTCCTGAAAGGAAGATAATGAAAACATTGTATTTAAAAACCTTTGAAATAAAACAAAATCAGAACTCACAGAAAATTTATAGCCTTAAATATTTTATCTAGTTTTTAAAAAGGAGCAAATTATACCCCAAAGGAAAACAAACAAACTTAGTACAGTAACATACTTAACCAAACAAAAACAGAAGAGAGGAATTAGTAAAGTTATCATGCAGAAATTATAAAATTAAAAGGAAAAAACAAATTAAATTCAGAATTGATTCTGCGACATAACAACCACAAATATTAAAAGTTTACTTAAGAATTTTTGAAATGGCAAAGAATTTTAATATAAAAATAATAAATCACATGGGCAAAATAAGAAATTATATGAATGTGGAATTTACTAAACCTGACACAATAAAAGACACTGATTTTCCTAATTACATTCGGTAGAAAGAAGAATGCATTCTTATTGAACTTATGCAAATAGTATATTGCCATGAAAGGTAAGGAGACTCAAAAGAAATGAATTCTGTAGCAGGTGAGAATAAGATTTCAATTAAAAAGGTTGAATTTCAAAGTAAAGATCTACAAAATTGTTATGAATGTCAAATAGTTTTAAGTCATCAATGAGTGGTATGTGGATAAATATTCAACAATTAGCTCTGTGGGGGAAAAAATAGAGCTCTGATTTGTAGCATTTGCCAGTTTCTGAGGTTTAACTACTCCTATCCTTGCTAACTGCAGCAACCAACGTGAATATACAGAACTTGGAGTTGGGAAGAAATGGGCAGTATCATATTGATACAACAGTCATAACTTCCAAAGAATAGATTATAGTAAAAATATCATTAAATAATTGGAAGTGATTCATTTTAAACATTAATTACCTTTATTTATAATATAACTTCTTTGATTGTAAGTTTATGTAATTTAATACTTAGCAGTGTCTTTTAAATAGCTGATTAAAGATACCCAAAATTATATCAGCTAATTTCAGTACACCACTCTATTTACCTTCTGATCAAACCATCTCATCTCTGGACTTATCCTGCAGATATACCTATGCACAGACACAATGACATAACCACATTTTCAGTACTGTTTGTGGTAGGAGAAAACAATCCAAATTTCTATTTGGGAAGGGATTATTATCCAAGCTCTGGTATAACCTCAAAATTGAAAGATCTGAAGAACTTAATTTTTATAAGAGTAAGAAAACCATGTATTCATATAGAAATATTGGTTGATGCAAAAATAATGTCCGATTTTTATGTCTATTTTAAAAATGAGAAAGCCCATGATTATGAAAATATTTATATGTTAACATAACCTCCTTTGCTTTCTAGAACCTCATTCCACCTTTCAACTAGCTTATAAATGCCACAGTTGTAAAATTCTTTGTTTTGAAGTAAAATATGAATCCAACTCATTTTCACCCTCTTCTCTTGATGTCAACCTAAGACCATCAAAGTGATTCTGTAGTCCCTGAAACAAGTGATAAACAGAAGAAGCAAGTTCAGGAGAATATGGAGAATGAAACAATATTTTCCAACCAAGTTCTTTCAAGAAATTTTTGGTGAGTTGAGCTTTGTGAGGACAAACATTATCATGATGGAAGATGACACGCTTTTGGTTGACTAAGGAGGGTTGCTTTTGGTTCAAAGCTGCTTTCAAATGATGAAGTTGTTTACAGTAAAGATTAGCAGTAATTGTTTGATTATTGTCTAACAGTTCATAATGGACAATTCCTTCCATATCCCACCATACACTCATCATGATCTTCTTCAGGTTGTTGAACTCTTCTTTCTCCTCGACTGATCCATGATCCGTGGCATAGAACATTATGTAAAGGATCTACTTCTCAGCACCTGTAACAAGCCTACCTAAAAATGGTGCCTGAAGATGTCACAAAAGCAATGATTCATAACAAGCAACACGCTATTGCAGATTCTCTGGAGACAGTTCATGTGCGACCCATTTTCCAACTACTGAAACCTTTCTGATCCTTTTCAGTTGGCATAGCACAGGTGTATGGGCTATGTTAAATTGTTCTGCAAACTCCCTAGAGGTAATGGTGGGGTTTTCTGTGACAATAGCTTCCAACACTTCAGAATCAAGTTTTTTTGGATGACCCTCTTTTGGCTCCTTTTCCAAACCAAAATCTCCACTTTGGGAACAGGAAAATCACCTCCTGCAACTTCTTTGAGTCACTGCATTGTCCTCATAAGCACTCTGAATGGACTTTGCTGCTGTACTTGCATGGGCACCTTCATGAAACTCATAGAGTAAAATATTTCTAATGTGATCTTTAGATCGGATGAACATGGGTGCAAATATTGCAGATGATTATGAATAATACTTTGATAATCTGAAAAAATGAGGTATAAAGTAGTCACTGTGACATCAAAAAATTATAAGAAGAGGCACAAATTTAATAAATACTATCTAAAACTTACTTTTCAAAAAGTCAGACATTACTTTTGAACTAACCTGATACCTCCAGAATATACTGCTATATGAACACTACATCAGAACATTGAATACTTTTGTAAAAAATGTAGAGAAAGCAAGTTAGTTATATTTGCATAAAACACAAAACAAAAACTCAAAAATGTAGTCTACTTATATAAAGTTGGGGTAGAATGGGAAAGATATAGGTCAAGAGGGAGCAAAATTTCTCATTAACTTTGTAAACAGTTCTGATATATGGTTCATGTGACTGTATTACCAAAGCAGATGATGAGTTTTTAAATGAATACAATAAATCTTTGTCTATTTTGAACTACAAATGATATATTCTCAATGTTTACCAACTAAACTTGATAAATTGTAATTATTTATAATTATATTATAATACTTTCACATGGGGACTTCCAGCAAAGACGGAGGCATAGAGAGACATGCTGCATCTCCCTCCACAACTAAGAAGAAATACAACTACCTCAAAACTAGAAACAACCAGAAGTTACAGAAAATCAAACTGCATGGAAATCTAACAAACACAGATATAAAGAAGAAATACTCATTCAGACAGGTAGGAGAGGCGGAGCCAGGGCAGAGAAGACATGGTGCGGTAGTGGCAGCAGCGGTTACAGCAGAAGGCCAGCAGAAAGTATAGTTACATGTTCTAAAAAGTCAGGAGGGACACCTGGGGAGTGTTCCCAGCTCCTCACCAGACCATGTAGCTCGTGATCCCAGCACCAGGGGAAATCAAGCCTCATTGCTTTTGACTGTGCAAACCAGTGGGGATTGGGGTGGAAGCAGAAACTGCCAGACTTTCTGAAGAGTCCGCTTGTTTAAAGGGCCCCCACAGGCCTAGAATATCTGTAGACCCATCCACTCTGGGAACAACAGCCAGGGCAGCAGCTAGAGAGGCACCAGTCCCATATGGAAGTGGGAGAAGTGCCTGGAAAAGGGGTGAGTGCTGGGAAAGCAGCATTGTCCCTTCTCAGACCCCTCCACAACATACAGCACCACAACATGGTGAAACAGGTCGCCCATTACTAATGAATTCCTAAGGCTCCACCCCTTACAATGTAACAGGAGTGACAGTTCTACCTAAGACACAGAAACACACACAGGATACTTCCAGCCACGGTGGAGGCCTAGATTGACATTCTCAATCTCCCTCCACAACTAAGAAAGAATATAATTATGACCAGAAAAAACCGGAAGTTCCAGAAAATAAATGGAGGTCCAACGTATGAAGTTATAAAGAAGTGGTGCTTGTCTGGACAGGTAGGAGGGGTGAAAGCAGAGCAGAGAGGTCAAGCTGTGTTGGCGACAGTAGTGGAACAGTGGTAAGCACAGACACCCATATTTAAGGGGAGGTGAGAAGCACCAGGGGAGCAACGTCAGTTGCAGACCAGACCCATCAGCTTGCAAACCCAAAGCTGGGGAGAGAAGACCTCCATTGCCTTGGACTGTGAGGCCCAGAGGGGGTGGGGATGGAGGAGGAAGCTCCAGGTCTCTCAGTGGAGATGAATGGCAGAAACCCATCTTTGACCCCCACCCCCGCAGAAAACACCAAATCTTGGTGAGAAGCACCCCCCGGTTGTGATGAGTGCATGAGGCTCCACCCCATATAGCATAGGAGGTATGACAGCCCTTCCCAGGAAACAAAGTTAAACACAAAACTGTCAGGATGGCACAAATCATGATAGAGATCCCAGTGACACAGCAGACCAGACAGCAAATATCTAATCTAACGAAGCAGCAGATAGATAATATTTCTGAGGCTCAGTTCAGAGCTTTGGTTATAAACATACTTACAGACATAACAGCAGATCTTAAACAAGACAGGGAAGGAATGAAGGCTAGTTCTGCTGAAATGAATAAAAACACATATGAAACTAGTGGTGAGGGAAAGAAAACCAGAGATGGAATCAACAAATCAGAACACAGGGAAGAAACAAACAGTCAACTGGTGCATAAAGAGGAAATGAAAAGTGAGGAAAATGAGGAGAGGCTCAGAAACTTATCAGACAGCTATAAGTGGGCCAACATTTAAATCACAGGATTGCCAGAAGGTGAAGAAGAAGAACTAGAAGTTGAAAAATTATGTGAAAAAATAATGAAGCAGAACTTCCCTAACTTGGGGAACGTTATAGACTTACAGGTCCAGGAAGAACAGAGAGTTCCATAAAAACTGGACCCAGGGAGAACCACACCAAGACACATTATAATCAAAATGTCAAAAATTAATGATCAAGAGAGAATCTTAAAAGCAGCAAGAGAGAAGAAAATAATTACATACAAAGGGGTCACAATTAGACTATCAGCTGATTTCTCAAAAGAAACTCTGCAGGCAAGAAGGGACTGGCAAGAAATATTCAAAGTAATGAAAAGCAAAAACCTACAACCACGATTACTCTATCCAGCAAAGCTGACATTCAGAATAGAAGGGCAGAGAACGTGCTTCCAGGGAAAAGAAAAACTGAACGAGTTCATCAGATCCAAACCACTGTTATATGAAATGTTAAAGGGACTTGTTTAGGAGAAGAAGGATCAAAACTATGAACATTAAAATGAAAACTGTATCACAACAGCCAACAACAGAAGCTAGGGAATTGAAACAAAGGTGAACTAAGTAGGCAATGAGAGTGCGAAAAGAATTATCGGTATGGGAAACATTTTGGGGGTAGGTCAGTGAGGGGGTAAAAGGGGGAGATGGTACTGGAATTAAGAAGTGTAGTAGGAGGGAGCGGAGTAGATATGAAGATGTTGAGAAGAACTATATGCACAACCAATGGGCATGGACTAAGGGAGAGTGGACAACTGGAGGGAGGGGTGTCATTGGGTGGAGGGGAACAAAGAGAAAAAAACTTGGGACAACTGTAACAGCATAACCAATAAAGCATATTAAAAAATACTTTCACGTGGGCTATAGCATCCTGTTCATGTCAATAATTTTCCCCAAATAAACATATTTGCAGCATTCACTTATTCAATATCTTTCTTTGCATTGACTGTGGAATTGATCATTATTTCCTTCTACTTGCTTTGGTTGTCTAAATATACCCCTTTTAAAAGAGAATTTAACACCCAACATCGATGTACTTTTTCACAATAATTTCTACTTGATTCCCTGTCTATGTTTCATAAAGTATAATACATTAAACAGCTTTTGCACCAGAGACATGAAACTGCAGTTCTTACTTCAGTGTTAAGGCAAACACTTGACATTCTTCTCACACTTTAACTTTATTCTTATGACTCATCTCTGCTTTCATTCAAACTAAAATTTTTGTGCATCCTAAGGAGGTGAAAAGATCACTGGGTGGGATATAAAAGAATGATTCTATTCCTAGTTCCTTCACTTATTAAATGATCATGGTTTTGTGGCTTAACCCCTTGGAGACTGTTTTAGATTATAAAATAAAAATAGTCAATTATTTTGAATAAGGCATAAAGAAATGATCATGACCAAATAAAATGTCATCATATGGAGTACTTTTGACAAAAGCTGACTTGTCGAAGTTTATGATATTACTGCCATCGGCACAGAGATTTTTTAATATGCTTCACTGATTCTGAAATCTGAATATAACAGTGGTTTTGAAGTAATACTGGATTCAAATTTTGCTATATTATTAAAAATATTTATATGTGAGTTCTATTTTAATTTACCCTTATTTCTTTACCAAAGGTAATATTTTACAGCAGTTACTCCCTCTGGTGGCCCTGGCTGGTTTAGCTCAGTGGATTGAGCATCGGCCTGCGAGCTAAGTGTCGCTGGTTCGATCTTCCAGTCAGGGTACATCAGAGAAGGAAAACTCTGACTCCAAAAAACCTCCGCTGCCTTGCGGCATACCTCTTCAGGGGAAAGGCTAAGGGAGTAAACCCCGACAGAAAATCCGGAGCCGGAGTCCCTAAGGCGGTTTGACGTTGTAGTCAACACCGGCAACTCCTGCGGCACACCTGAACCCAAGCTGTATTGACTCCGTCTTTCCCTTGGACCCTTCAGCTGCGAAGAGAGGGGGGGTCTGCTGCATGGGCAACAGCAGACCCTCCATATCACCCTGCCCAGGCTCTGTAGCTTCAGCGTCATCGCAAGATGTCGATTCAACACGGGAGGAGACAGATACGATGTCACTCCCGAGTCGGACTGCACAGCCATTCTCGGCGGTGCAGATAGACTCTTAAGAAGCTACACCATCGTCTCTCGAGACGGACGGCTGCCGACGACGACGACTCCCTCTGGTGTTTAAATGTCCTTGTTTTCACATTTTGTTGAATGTGGGTTTGGAGGGGGAGAGAAATAAGAAATAAAATCAAATAGAATTTACCTCTGTACCACCTGAAATATTATTGTAATTATCTCTTTATTTTTTTTAATATGCTTTATTGTTTATGCTATTACAGTAGTCCCAATTTCTTTTTCCTTTGTTCCACCCAATGACACCCCTCCCTCCGGTTGTTCCCTCCACCACTTAGTACATGCCCATTGATTGTGCATCCCCACCCCCTCTGGGCCTCACAGTCCAACGCGCCCCTCCAGTTTCTGCCCTGGCCGTCATTTCCAGAGTGGGTGGATCTGTGGACACTCTTGGTCCCTGGGGGCCTTTAAACAAGCAGACTCTGCTGAGAGACTGGCAGTTTCTTCCTCTACCTCAACCCCCACTGGTCTGCACAGTCAAAAGCAATGAGGGTTGACCTTCTCCGTGCTGGGACAGTGAGCTGCACAGTCTGGTGAGGAGCTGGGAATGCTCCCCAGGTGTCCCTCCTTACTTTTTAAAATGTGTAACTGCACTCTCTGCTGGCCTGCTGCTGTTGTTGCTGCTGCCACCACCATACCGTGTTCTCTCCACCCGGACTCCGCCTCTCCTACCTGTCTGGATGAGTATTTCTTCTTTATATCTTTGTTTGCTGGACTTCCATGCACTTTGATTTTCTGGAATTTCTGGTTGTTTCTAGTTTTGAGGTAGTCATGGAGGGAGAAGCAGCATGTCTGTCTACCCCTCCATCTTACCCGGAAGTCAAAAGCTAACCTATCTCTTTATTTCTTAGGGTAGCTTATTCAAACTTATTTTTTTGAGAACTAGTCTTTGATATTTTAAATATCACTCTCTTGGTGCAGTCTAAAGCTTTTAATTTTAATGGCATATGCTGTAAAAATGCCAGAAAGTGAAGATCTTTTTTCTTATAAGACAAAGGAGTCAGGCAGAGATGGTATTATTAGATGTCACAGGCTATGGTGGCTTCCCCACTCAGGGGATTTTGTTTCTATACTCTAAGTGCTAAGTGACTAAATGTGAAATTTATTGCAAAACAAGTAACATTTTTGGCAAGCACTGACATCAAATACAAATCTCATTTTGAGTTTGAACTCTTTGGACCCATGAACTCCTAAATTTTGTTAAACTTAGTGAATTTATGAATCTTAAATGTACACAATGCTATGTAGGATTCAAAGGAGTCCACAAGCTTGTTTTCTGCAGATTAACTATCCTTTTAATTCTATCACTTTGCCCATAAATATGTAAGATATAGAAGCAAACCAATAGATGAGTGAATTAAAAAGTTGTGGCACATATATAAAATGTAATATTACTAGGTCATAAAAAAGAATGAGATCTTACCATCTGCAACATTATGGATGGACCTAGAGGGTATTATGCTAAGTAAAATATGTCAGCAAAAGATGAATACCGCATGATTTTACTTACATGTGGAAGCTAAAGAACAAAATAAATGAACAAACAAAACTGAAACAGATTCATAGATAAAGAAGGGGAACTGAGAAAAAAAAGTGAAGGGATTAAGAAGTACAAATTTGTAGTTACAAAGTAGTCACAAGGATGTAAAGTACAGCTATGAAATATCGTCAGTAATATTGTAGTAACTACGTATGGTGTCAGCTGGGTACTGGGAATATGAGGGGGAACAATTCATAAAACAGTGTATGATTGTTTAATCACTATGCTACACAGTTGAAACTAATACAAAATAATAAATAATGTAACATGTAATTTTAAAATAAAATTTAAAAGTATGTAAGAAAAATATAAGAAAATACTATTAAAGTTGGTAAATCAAATATAACCCCTGTTTAAAGTTATTGCAACCTTTTGAACACCTGCTAACTTCTTATCAGTACCTTCTCTGATTCCAGGCTCATTGATCCATTTTTGATTCTTTACTATAAAGTATAATGTATAACCTGACATTATTCTTTAAAAAAAAAAGATATAACTTATTTTTAGAGAGAGGAGAAGGGAGAGAAAGAGAGGGAAAGAACATCAATGTGTAGTTGCCTCTCATGCACCCCCAGCTGGGGACCTGGCTGCCATTCTTATTTTTTTTAAGTATATTTTATTGATTATATTGTTACAATAGTTCCAATTTTTTCCCCTTTCCTCCCCTCTGACCAGCACCCCCCTCCCCCAGCAATCCACCCTCCCCCAAGTCCATGCCCATGGGTCATGCATACAAGTTCTCTGGCTTCACCCTTTTGTATATATTATTTTTTTTTTAATTAATCAATCAATTAATTATTTATAACAATCTCCCCCTCTCAGGCTTAAAACCCTTTATAATCTTATAAAGGACAGTGGTCAAAGGTCTTGTGCTCCTCTAGCTGCTTCAAGCTGGACACGGTCATTGTTCTACCTACCCTTGGGTCCAGAAATCTCTAATGAGAGTGGGGGTGTGGAGGGGAGGGTGGCCTTCCCACATGGGGAAGGATCTTGCAGATTCCAGGTGAGTTGGTTGTCACCAGACAACAGCTTGCTTGGTTTAACAGGCTGGCATCCTTGTTGTAATCTGGGGGCAACAGATTTGGCAACAGGGCTAAAAGGCATCACTCAATCCATAACCACTCAATGACAAAAGGCAAGAATTAATTTTTCAATGTTCTACATTAGGGAAAAAAAGGCTTCTTTGGAGGAAGGTGTGCAAGGCATGTCACAGTTGTCCAAAACACTTTTGCCCACTATACTTAGTTTGGGCTGAGGGGAATGTTTTAGGTTTACCCCCTCTCAGACCTCTGGGCCCTTTCTGTCCAAGCCATTAGGATAGAAAAGAGAAACCAGTTTTAAAGTGAAGCCCACAGACCACCCCCATTATTTTTAACTCATTCAGTCAATATATGTTTTGTGGATGCTAGATATTGTGTTGGGAATAGCAGTAGTAATATCATTATGAATATTTATTAAATCAAAATGCTCTTCAGTCTTTGCATGTAAGACAGAGAGATTGGTGAGGTCGGGTTAAGTCAGTGAGAGGAAGGAGTAGGGTTTGTTTCCGGCTACACTCTGGGCATTCTGCACGTGTCTTTTGGACCATTCCAGGGCAAGGCAGAGAGGGACTTTTCAGGGTCCAAGGAATGCCTCAGTTCTTGGAAAAACAGTTATCCTTGAAAAGAGCAGTCAGTCAGTTCCTCAACTGTCATGTCTTTGTAAACCTAACCTAAATGTTCATGCTTGCTGGCTTGTGAATTAGTAGTTATGGTTATTCTTGAAGATTAAAAGTTCCTGACCTTCTTGTTCTTTCTTGAAATTCATCGTTTTATAAATAAAGTGAAATCATGAGACAATCATATGAACTATGAGCAATAGTTAAATAATGTGCTTATCTTTTTAAAATAGTTTTTCTGATTCAATTCTCAGAAGATGAAGATCTGAAGTGCCTTCAGCTACACTACAAACCAGTGTTTTGCAAGCAAAGTGGGGCAATAAAGATGGAAGTGGGTAGGCATCATCCTCTCCTCCAGACCTATTTGGGGTAGATTGTACTTGGGAGGAAGAACGGGTTCAGGAAGTGTTTATGAGAAGGATCCACAGGAGGATCCCCTTACTATGTCTTTTCTAAGCCACACGAGTTGCATACAAACACTGGGAAAGATAGCATAAATCCCAGAATAGCAGTCTTTATAACAACTAATGTACACATTGGGGCTGAGCTAAGAATGGGGGACCCTATTGCTATGGTAGAAAAGAATAAAATAATTCCTTGAAATTCTAATATGTTCTGCAAAGTGTTATAAAAATAAAATTATGGGAGATGGTATCACTAGGAACCACATGAAAAATTTTGACTTTCTACAAATAATGCAAGGAAAATCTAATTAATTGAGATATGATGTGGTTTCAACACATAGGACCTCATGGCCTGGAAGGATTGGATCAGGTCTCCCTGTCTCTCCACAATAACAAATGAATAACTATGTGCTCTAATCATGACCTACAATGTGTGGTGGTGACTATGTTTTAACCACTGTGGAAACATACTCAATGCTGATGATTAAAAGGGTAAGGGAACATTTGCTTGGGATGCGTCTGTGTTGATGTTGTTTTGTGGCACTGAAGAATTGTTTCATCTATCCTAAGACAATTCAAAAGCAAGCTCTTATCCAGAAAATGAAGTTGGGTAAGGCAGTATCTTTTCATGTTGGTTAGGGCACTTGGGAAGACAGGTGATCAATTGCAAGAGGGTAATCTCTAAAACCAAGCTTAAAGAAAAGTCAAAACCAACTTCCTTTTCTATGATGTAGGTTAAGTGTGAACAAGGTGATGTATATGTTACTTCTCTCCAGCTCTCTTCTTGCATCAGGGTGAGTACCACCAGCAAAGATCTCACATGAATCATGCAATGTTGGTCCTGAAAGGAGACAGACCAACACCTTAAACTTGGTAACTGCGAGACTTTAATAAAGAGATATTTGTAAAATGAGGTAAGAGCTGAAGGAAACCAGCAAAGAATGAATTCAGTAGCCCAGTAAGAGAAGTGGAAGGGTGAGAGGAAGAAAGGAGTTCTTCCACTTATTTATTGGCCTAAACAGGCAAGAGGGAGGGAGAATTCTTGGTTTTGAGAGTTCAGCTGTATAGAGGAGACTGCTAAACAGGAGCTCTGCCTTTCAGCCTGGGACACAGAACCCTGAGGAGAGGGCACTGGGGCAGAAACAGGACTTCACTCTGTATTTGCTCTTTGTTCTTTTTGCCAGTGTTTCCATACCTGGACCCAACTAGAACTGCCAGGCACAGAACAGGATGGGAAAGTACAGAGTGGGTATTGTCAGAACATGGAGGCAGCTGGAATGCCCACCCAGACTTCTGACATATGCAAATGAGCCATATGCCAATTAACCTGGCCCTAGCCCCTCCCATAGGAAATAAAAATGAAGTTTGCTCATTCCAAGAAGAAATATTCCTAGCACGATATATTGACTAGCCTGGTGTGTGTGCGTCAGGGGGTAGGGGGGACAGGGAGATGTAAATAACGTGTTGAATGTGTTAATGGGTAAACTCACCCTAACCAAAATGTGTGTTTGGCAAAGTGTGGTAGATGGTGCCTGCAAACACACAGATAGATGACTCCTATGGGCCCTCAAGGTGGATGGGAGTCTCCATTCCCCTTTCCTTTGCTCCTATGGGCCCCTGAGTTGGTCTGGGAGTTTTCTTTTCCCTCCAATCTTTTTCCCCCTCTTCCTTCAATAGATCTGGTGTTCAATCCTAAAATGGTCTCCAGGTGATTTCTCAGAGCAAGGCTACCTGACAGATATATGCAGGGGCAAACAGAGAATATCAACATTGTTCTGGGGGAAAACAAAAGCTAGTGTCCTTATGACCCAAGGTTGAGCTCTTGACTCCCAAACATTTCATAAGCTGAAAGCCTGGGACTTGTCTAATACACAGAGGGAGTACACAGGTCTCTCAACTAGCAGCTAACCTGGATGGGTGGGCTTTTCTGTTTCTACCGTGTGGTATAAAGTGAGAAAAGGTCACAGGGAAAGGCAGAAAAGGCAGTGGCTTTCACAATAGCCACCTGACATAAACCTATAAAGTGATGTTTTAATTTTTTTAACTATATTTTATTGATTATGCTGTTATTGTTGTCCCAATTTTACCCCTTTGCTCCCCTCTGTCCCATACCTCCTTTCCCTCCAGTAACCCTCTCCCCCACTTAGTTCATGTCCATGGGTCATGCCTGTAAGTTCATTGGCTTCTCCCTTTTCTGTGCTATTCTTAACATACCCCTGTCTATTTTGTTCTTACCAATTATGTTTCTTAATTCCTACACCACTTACCTCACCCTCCACCTTCCCCTTCCCAGCTGATAACCCTCCAAATGATCCCCATACCTATGATTCTGTTCCTATTCTGGTTGTTTGATTAGTTTATTCTTGTTTCTGTTTTTATTTTTTAGAATCAGTTGTTGATAGTTGTGAGTTTGTTGTCACTTTAATGTTCATAGTTTTGATCTTTTTCTTAAGTAAGTCCCTTTAACATTTCATGTAATAATGACTTGGTGATGATGAACTCCTTTACCTTTACCTTGTCTGGGAAGTACTTTATCTGCCCTTCCATCCTAAATGATAGTTTTTCTAGATAGACTAATCTAGGTTGTAGGTCCTTGGTTTTCATCACTGTGAATATTTCTCGCCAGCCCCTTCTTATGTGCAAAGTTTCTTTTGAGAAATCAGATGATAGTCTTATGGGAACTCCTTTGTAGGTAACCCTCTGCTTTTCTCTTGCTGCTTTTAAGATTCTCTCTTTATCCTTGACGTTTGGCATTTTAATTATGATGTGTCTTGGTGTGGTCTTCCTCGGGTCCAACTTGTTTGGGACTCTCTGTGCTTCCTGGACTTATATGTCTATTTCCTTCACCAAATTAGGGAAGTTTCTTTCATTATATTTTCAAATACGTTTTCAATTTCTTGTTCTTCCTCTTCTTCTTCTGGCACTCTATGATTTGGATGTTGGTACATTTAAAGTTGTCCCAGAGGTTCCTAAGCCTCTCCTTGTTTTTTTTTTTTTTTTTTTTTTGTTGTTGTTTTTGTTTTGTTTTTCGACATGGTTTCTTCTTTGTTGTGGTTGAATGTTTATTTCTTTCTTTTGTTTCAAATCATTGATTTGAATCCTGGCTTTCTTTCCTTCACTGTTGGGTCCCTGTATATTTTTCTTTATTTTATTTTGTGTAACCTTCATTTCTTTCCTTTTTTGCCATACTCTTTGATTTTTCTGAGCCTCCTTATCACCAGTGTTCTGAACTCTGCATCTAATAGGTAGGCTATCTCTGTTTCACTTAGTTCTTTTTCTGGGGTTTCGTTCTGTTCTTTATTTGGGTCATATTTCTTTGTCTCCTCAATTTTGCAGCTTCCCTGTGTTTGTTTTTGTGTATTATGTAGAGCTGTTTTTACTCCCTGTCTTAGTAAAGTGTCCTATGTAACAAAGGCACCTATAATTTATGTGTGGTGGAGCCTTAGGTAGTTGTCAGGGTTGGGCCACCTGTTTTATCACTTTGTGGCTCTGTTTGTGGCAGGAGGGCTCAGAGAGGGGACAATGTTTCTACCTGGCTTCTGACAATTTTCCTGGCACTTTTGCATTTGCAGTCACTTCATCCACTTCCCCTACACAATTGGTGCCCTTCCAGTTGCTGCCCTGGGGTTTGCATATGTTCTAAGACCACATGGTCCCTTTAAGAAGCAAATATCCATCTGGCAGGGCAATTTCTTTCAGTGCCCCAACCCCCACTGGTTTTTACAGCTAGAGGTAATTGGGGTTTATCTTCCTGGTACTGGAATCCTGGGATGTGCAGTCTGGCCTGGGGCTGGGATCATTTGCTCCCAGGGTATCCCTTCCAAATTTTATCCACCACACATAAATGTGGGACCATCTGTTCTACCCCTGCTTGTCTGAGCCACACCTCTCCACCCCATCTGTGTGACTCTGCCCTTCCTACCTGTTTGGATGAATGTGGCTTTTTAAATCCTTTGTTGTTGGACTTCCATATAGCTCAATTTTCTGATGGTTATGGTTGTTATTTGTTTTTGATATCTGGTTTTAATTCTTTCTATTCTTGTGCAAGAAGACAAAGCCTTTCTACTTATGCCTCCATCTTGACCAGAAGTCTAATGTTCTAATTTTGATCATTGATAGGATACCTCTACTAGAAAGTCTGTTGAAGGCAAAAAAATTACTTATTATGATAAAAGTAGTTTTGTTTTATTTTAGTAAACCACCCTTCCTTTTGTTTTCTTACCAAATTGGTGGCCGAAATAAATTGAAGACCAAATGAGCAGAGCACTGATAGGCCTTCAGGCTGCTCTGGTTGCCAGGGGAACGTGGCCTGTGTCTCTGAATAGTGAGGACAGCTGCTTATGTGGAGTTAGGTTGTCACAAGTATGAGATTTTTATCATGCTATTGGTGAAAAGCTTATAAAATAGAAAGGAAAAATAAAGTGCTAAAATTCTGTACACTATTATATACTGATATAAAGCATACGTTATTAAACTTACTAGAATTTTATCTCTGTCATTCTGCTCAGTGCAAACACTCTGCTTATAGCTATAAGAAAAGCACATTTAGAGCTGAAAAATGTGTTTTCAGTGATTTTTATTGGCTAATGCCACAAAGTAGCTTGATTGGAGGGTATTTTGGTATTTCTGTCATAGAGAATAGGAAATTCACTGGCAAAATGTGATCAACTCACTTCTTGTGAATCTGACAACAGAGATCAACCTGCAATGAATTTATAGCTGAAAGGAGCAGTTACATTAGCTTAAGACTTTGGATGCAGCCAACACAGCCTTGTGAAAGCCAGAATGCAGCCAGCTCCAGATCACTTCTCTCACCAGTTGTTGCTGAATGTCCCCAGTGGCAGATGAGAGGGCACGACTTGATGGTGCAACAGACAAGACAAAGGCAATCTCATTCCAAAGGGGATATATAATCTGGTGTGAGAGACAAAATCTAAATTTTAAAAAATTTTATGAATAAATAATTATTAACAAATATAATGAACTCTGGCAAGTGTTATGTAGGAAAAGTGTTTAATAAAACAGAGTAGCCAAAGTGGCTCCCCTTTTTCAAGAAACTTTACTAGTATCTGTTAGCAAATTGCAATAATACATATTCAAATCCCCTTAATATCATTGGCATGAAGGCATCCTGTGAGCTATTGCAGTTGTATAACAAGCACATGCTTGTAGGGACCCTGTAGACCATATGTCATGGAACCTTACTTAGTATAAAAGTATCAGGGAAGTCTTTGATGAAGTGGCATCAAAGCTGACATATAAATACTCTATAGTAGCTTCCCAGGTGAAGAGACACAAAGGGACCATTCTAGGTAGGGAACAGAATATGCAAAGGACATTGATGGACAGGAGTAGAGCACATTTGTGGACCTGAAGGGAAGCAAAGGTACCTGAGCCTGTTGGCCAACTAAAGGATGGCACAAGATAAAATGGCAGCCAAAGTACTCTGGGCCCTAACAAATACATTTAAAATTTTGGGTTTTAGCCTAAGAGTAATAGAGAGGCATTGAAGAATCTTAGGCAAGAGAGTGGTAGGCTCAGATTTGAGAAATTTGAGACATTACTTATCTTTAATTTGTAGAACGTATTGGAGGGACAAGAGCAGGTGTGAGAAACTCTACATTACATCAACATTACACACTGTTAGAACAGTGGACACTTAGTCCTGTCCAAAATGTTCATGCAGAAATTTGGTCTACACCAAAAGGTCTTTGAAATTTGATCCTATCAAAACCCTACATGGGCATATTTGCTCATGGTAAATGGTTCTTGATATTTGGTCCTGTTCAAAATGTCCGTGCCTGGAAAACACCCCTGAGTTTAAATAGATCATAACTTTTATTTATATTTTGGGCTTACAGGATTAATACATAAAAAATACTGTCACATTTTATTGGTCTAGTGTGTTGTGGTTATATTGCCAATAACAACTCTTCTCACCTTGGTAGCCTAGCTGGTAATGACACATGGGATTAGGTAGATGACCAAGTATCTTTGTGGACATTTTGAATAGAACCCAATATGAAGGACCAAATACTAAGGAACTTTTGGTGTGGCCCAAATGTCTCAGTGGACCTTTTGGATAGAACCAAATGTCCTGTAAGGTTACTGTTTTAACAAAAAGGCATCTTAGTGTGCCATGTTAGTGAGCAAGGATTTATTAAGAAGGCATGGAAGCACATATGCAAAGGCACAGAAGGCTGTTTCATATTTGTGTGTTTGCAGTGTTACCAGCACCGATGGTGCTAAGGTGAAAGCCAGGTGGAGAATAGAGGGACATGGAAGTGGAGAGTCACAAGGGTCAAGTGCTACACAGACTGAGAGGGTATGCTGCAATTGGTCAGTGGAAGTGGTACTTCATGGATTTGAGGAGGGAACATTCAGAGAGAACAGTGGTAAAGCTATTGTAATGGTCTAGGTGAGAGATGATTCAACCCCAAAGCAAGACAATTGCTGAGAAAATAGAGAGGAGATGATAGTTTTGAGAACAATTTAGAAAATTAAATTGGGAAGACTAGTGATTTCAATGTATAAAGATGTTAAGGAGAAGGAAGAGCCTAGAAAAACTATAAGCTTTATGCTTGGGTGACCAACTGGATGATGGTGCTATTAACTGAAACAAGAAATATAGGAGAAATCACAGTAAGCTTGTGTGGGGGTACATATGAGCTCAGGGTTTTTTTGAGGCTTTATTTGAGGCACCTGTGAGGCATTTGTTTGTGTACATGGTGTGGGATTATCTAATGTTGTGGAGTTTCAGAGTTGAGGAGATAAAGGGCAGTTAGAGCTATGCAAGGGAATAAGGGTGCCATAGTGAGAATGGCAAGAAAATCAACCCGATGAGAAAATGCTGCAGAAACTTTACTACTAATGCAGATCTTGCTAAATACACCCTCCTATACTTATTGTCTTTTGGGAAAGCCTGGTTCTGCATTTCTTCCCTTATGTGAAACCATTCTGTTCAATCAGCATATTGCTAGAGCCAGAAAAACCTGTTTGAACTCAGCTCTAATATTGCCAGCTGTGTGAGCCACCTGGGGGGTGGGGGGAACAAACAAACAAACAACTAACCAATATGGTGAGTGCAAAGGAATCATAGGTATTGCTAACATCCTTTCAAAAGATGTGTAGCACAGATCAGTTGTACCTTTGATGCATGAAATCATAAATAAATAGCCAAATAGGTCACAGATATATACAAAGAAAAGTGGATAATGCTGCCCTTCCCAGCTATTGTCCTTAACATATTATTTTTACTTTTTTTTCTGACTTAGATACCTCTCAATTTTTGTGAACTTCAAACAAAATATTTTGCTGGGCTGGTTTTGTTGGTGGCATGGGATCCCACTAGCGGGAGGTGAATTTTCAGACTTCTGGAGACTCATCTGCCGTCTTCCTAACACATACAGAGAGAGAGCTCTGAGACACACAGAGGTCTCAGCTGGTCCAATGTTTTGTGAAAGCAGATGTTACCTTCTAATGAGACTTAAAAGAAATATAAGATTTGATAATACATATTTTCAAAACTTCTAAGGTGTCCAGAGTTGAAGGGAGATTGTTGGGCCAAGGGGATTTTTCTATTCTTTATATCACACTGCTCAAGAGAGCTGAGCATTTATAAGCTGGCTAAGACTGGTGGTTACAATTCCTCTTTGGGAGTAACACTGTCTTGAAAGAGACAGGAGTCCTCTCCTGCTGTCAGCTGATGGATGGAATGACTGTATCAGCCACAATGGTGTCCCACTGTAGATATGGATGTGAACTGTGGGAAGCAGTGGGGGACTATATTTGTCTCAAGAAGTCAGTTCTAGACAGGAATCCAATTGGGAAAGTAGGGTGCCTTGGTCTCCTGGAACCCTATTTGCAAAACTCAATTTAAAAAGGCGACCCTCCCCATTCTCCTTCAGGACTCCCACCTGAGTCCTGGCTGCCTTCCTCCAACCCGCCTTTGCTATTCTGCCTTTACCATTGTCCCATGGGTTCCTTTGCCTGAGGGCCTGTTTCACCTAGCAGAATCTGACAGCGATCCTTGGACTGGCAGAGTTTTGCAAAGAAATTATGATGTCTGAATTTCTCTACGGGGGTTCAGGTTCTCAGAGGTATCATAGAGAAGGCCTATAGTCAGGAACGAGTGATGGCTGCAGGGGTTAAATATAAAAGAGACATTATCACCTACATGGGCCAACACTGAGGCCTGAGTAAGAAGAGTGTTTTATTCTTCTGCAGGTAATATCACACAGTACAGGTAATAACTGCAAGGTTCAGTCAGTGTGTCAGTTGGAGGATACGGAAAGGAATGGAAATATCCTATTTATATATATTAAATCATTAATATTTTATGACCTGTTTTGTTCTAATTAGATCATTTTGCTACTGTATTTGGACTGGTCATTCAAATAAAATTACGATTTTTCTGCTCACTTGAAAGAAGATGTGTGCTGTGAACTATGCCTACAATAAATTCTAGGCATATTAAGAATAATCTAGATGCGTACTCGCACTAAACAGGCACATGCTTCCTTATTACTAAATCTAAACAACTCAGCAGCTCTCTGTATTAGGACCGTGGCAAGACTGCCAAACCACCCAAAACAAGCTATTGTGAGGGTCCGAGAACTTCATACGAAGTGGGAGTCCGAGGGCGAGTTTGGGGCGCGGCGCTAAACCTTCAAGCGCCCGGAAGGTTGTAAGCGGGTAAGGCGGGGCGCGGCTTCGGGCGGGGCAAGCGCGCCACCCGAGTTCCCTGCCCGCGCGCTCGATGAGGAGACAAGTCCTCGCAGAGTTCCGCCTGGCTGAGCGCCGCGGGTCCTGGGAGCCGAGCACTGAGCCGGGAACTGCGCTGGGCTGAAAAGACGCCCTGGGGGCAGAGAGCAGAGCCGCGGTCTGAGAACCGATGCGGGTCCTGAGGGTGAGCGGCGACCCAGAGAGCTGGAGCAGGACCCGGGGACGCGCGGTTTAGCTCGGGCCAGGGCGTCCTCTGGACCGCTCCGCGCGTGTCCGAGAGCCAGAGGTGAGCTTTGGACTTTGGAGGCGCAGTCCTTGGGAGCTAGGACACTGTGCTTGAGGTCTTGTCCCTAGGGACCTGGAGCAGCAGTCTGCGGACCTTTCCACCAGGGGACCTAGGAAAGGGAGGGTGCATCTCAGGAGATAGAGAAAAGGAGCAAGAGCTCTCCGCCCCTCCCGGCACCCAGGAGCGCGTCTGTTACCTAGGGTGGCAGCTGGACATCCTTCTTCTTGTCCCGCTCCAGGGACGTGTGGATGGGGTGGGCATCAGCGGGCCCTGGGTCCTCGGCACCGCCAACCTTCGCACGCTATCCTGGGCGCGGGCAAAGTTTGCCTCTCCAGATCCAGCCATTCTCTCCCTTCCGCAGCCCCGCAGGTGCAGCCTTTCCTCACGCTCCACCGGCAGCCACCCAACCATGGAGTCCCCGGTTCAGATCTTCCGCGGGAATCTGGGCCCCACCTGCGCCCCGAGCACCTGCCTGGTCCCCAACGGCAGTGGCTGGGTCCCGGCCTGGGCAGAGCCGGACAGCAACAGCAGCGCGGGCTCCGAGGACGCGCCACTGGAACCCGCGCACATCTCCCCCGCCATCCCGGTTGTCATCACGGCAGTCTACTCGTTGGTGTTCGTCGTGGGCTTGGTGGGAAACTCCTTGGTCATGTTCGTGATCATCCGGTGAGCGTAGGGTCCGGGCACCGCAGTGGCAGGAGCCAGGAAGGAGGGTCAGAGCTGGCCACCTAGACCGGCGGTGGGGCGCCCGCCCGCCAGGTGGTGGGGACTCTATTCTGCCTGTGCAGGGTTCCATAGATTCTCAGACGGTAGCCTCTCGGACATGAATGATTTCCTGGGTGAATTTTTCGTGGGGGAGTGCGAGGTTCATACAGGGTGAATCCCAGCGTTCAGAGGTTCTTGAGGATGTAAGAGTTACCCCATTCCCCCAACCGCTTCTGAAAACTCTGTGCAGGGTAAGTACTAGGATGAGGAACAAAGCCATTCTCCTGGAGAGAAAACTAGTCCATTTGCCTGGCCTTTTGCTTGGTTGTCCGGGCCAGAGAACTCTTTTGTTAATTGAAAATATCTTTTAAGATAAAATTCAGACCCATAGAACGCTCAGAGACTTATCAGATTAGTTTTGTGTTTTATGAAGCAAAACCCAATATATTACTTAGAGTTGTTGGTATCCATATATAAGCCTTTTTAGTACTGAAATTGCTTTTTTTATTTTCCATCATAAGAAATCAAAGTTTTTATGTTATTGTTCTTTCATGGGATTATGTTGACTTCAACTTCCAATAATAAATATTCAGCTATCCACATAATGCTAATTTTCAATAAGTAAAGTGATTCTTATTTTTGCCTCTTTTAACAAAGAAAAAGAAAAAGAAAAGAAAAGAAATCCCAACTTTGTTATGACTGCCCTTCGAGATGTACAGTATATATTTCACTTTCTGGGAGACTTAATACTCTGGAGATGCACCTGTGAGAGTGAATTAGACGCTTACATTGAATTGAGAAGTTCCTGTGAAATAAACTGGGCAAGTCACTCTATTTAGGGGCATTGAAAGGATGAGGAATTAATTTCTTTTCTTTTATCCTGACCTTAGTTTTAAAATAGCCTTTTTATTTTATTTTGAACTTTAAGAATAATATCTACAGTAGCAGGAATCCGATTCTCTTAAGAAATCCTTGTCATACAAATGCCTTTTTTTCTTTTTGGCTAGGGAATATCAGGTCTTTTATCCTCATCCATGCTGTGGAACTAAAAACCATCATTTAAACCTCAAAATACATTATAAGGCTTATTTTACCTACAATTAGTGTCTGTATGTTTGTACCCTTGGTTTCCATAATAGCTTATTGAATTTTACAGGAATTCTATCAATGATGAGTAAAGGCTACAGAAGGGTGGAGGGTATTGTAAAAGCAAATTGTTTTTCCAAGTCATTAGTAATTTCAGGGCTGAAACTAAAGGAAAAGAAAAGACAGCTATATTCTATATACAATTAAAATTTTAAGAACTCTATGGCACAGAGGCTATTGTTTTGTAATAAAATATTGTTACACTGTTACCCAAAGAGAAAACACTTAGAAAAAAACCCAAGTCTATTCCTACTCATATTATATCTAAGTGCTTGAGTAAACAGATACAGTCTATTGTCTTTGGAATGAGCACCTGAAGTTTTTGCTTGAGAAGAGCTCTTTAACTGCTCTATAATTTTGTTTTGTTTTTATGGCCCTGCAGACTGGAATTAAAAGTAATGAAAAACCCTAAAATATGTATAAAGATGGTGGGGAACATTAGACATGTAATAAAGAAAAAAGAACCATTGGAGATTATATGAATATATATTAATATATATTCATATATATATTCATTTTCCAGAACTAAATTTGTTAGGGATAAATTCAGCTAAAGATACCAAAGTGAGTTCACATAACAACATCATTGATCCTCCGCCTCATTTGCAACTACTTAGAGGTTTGTTTGTTTTTTAAATACAGTTTTCATTGTGTTGTTATTATTTTTTTTAACGATTTTATTTCTTTTTAGAGAGAGGGGAAGGGAGGGAGAAAGGGAGGGAGAGAAACATCAATGTGTGGTTGCCTCTCGCATGCCCCAACTGGGGACCTGGTGTGCAACCCAGGCATGTGCCCTGACTAGGAATTGAAACAGCGACACTTTGTTCACAGACCGGCACTCAATCCACTGAGCCACACCAGCCAGGGCTATTTGGAGGTTAAATTTGATAATAAATAAAAAATGAAGAGTTATACTCTCATCCTGAAATGCTAACCTATTGAAATGATAGTTCTTTTAAATCTATAGCTAAAATGATTGTGGAGTCTTTAGAATTTGTTCAGACTGATATGTGGTCAAAGAATTGAAAAAATAAAATTTCAGAAGAATGGTTGGTGGACTTGGGTTTAATTGGGTTGGGTGAAAAGAGGATTGAAGATTGGAGAGGGTGGTATCAGAAGGGCTCTGGGTTGTTCATCAGAACTGAGAGCAGAACCCAAGTTTAGATTAAAATGCAATTTTTATAATTGAAGTTGAGGGTTGAGCAACATTGCCTGAAAAGATAGAGTCTCGTTTTTTAGAACACTAAATGCAAAAGGATACTGGTGTACTTCAGTCATCTAGGAGCTCATTCTGGAGATGAAATTTGGATGTTCAGATGGCAGAGCAGGTGCTAGTCTAGAATGGCCAGCGAAGACCCGGGGAGAAAGTTACGGTTGTGGGAAAAGCATTGACTGCTTTTTTACCATATTCCCCTCATGGTCAGCAAGCATTCTTACCCAGTAGTTCACTGTGATACCAGCATCCAGCTGCTAGGAACACTCCTTCTCTTACCTACATGCATCAGCAGCCACCCTCCCCTCATCCTCTTTCATTTTGGTCAAAGGCAAATATCTTCTCCTGTATTTGAATCTCATCAACTCCTGCTTTCCTGGCATCTTTGCCATATCAGTTATCTTCTTTCTACTCTGTCCATAATCTCTCCCTTTCTACTCCTTTTGTCCTTTGAACATACTCAAGTAGTTCTCATTTTAGAAATAATACCCATGAACCTTCCTTTTTTTTTTTTTTTTAGTTTTCTTAGCTGTTTTTTCATCCTCTCATCTGTCAGGCCTGCTTCTTGGAGGAATAATCCCTCCTTTTCATTTCCTTGTCTCTGCCTGCTCCTCTGTTCAGTGTACTTAGTTTCTCTCCCTGACACTTCTTCACCAAAGTGACAGCACACACATTTCAGATGCTCATGTTAGGCTGGTCATCACTTGACCTCTTTGGAGATTTGGCATGCTTGACCAATCTGACATTCCCACTTTCTCTGACACCATCCTATCCTTGACTTACTTCCACAACCTTTGGGTTTCTTTTCTGTCTCCATCACAAACTCCTATTCCTCTGATGTTTCTTAAATGGTCATATTTCCAGAGGCTTCTTAGCTCTCTTCAGTTCTCACTTGGCATACAGGTTTTCATTAGAGACATGGAACCAGTCAAGGATGTACATGGTGAAAGATTTGCTGCAAGGAGTTGGCTTATGTGATTGTGGAGCTGGCTAGGCAAGTTTGGAGCCCATAGGGTAGGCATTGAGAAAGGCAAGCTTCCATCTCCAGGTGGAATTTTGTCATTTTTAGGAAAGCCTAAGCTCTGTTCTTTAGGCCTTTCAACTGTTTGGATCTGGTCTACACAATTATCTAAGATAATGTCCCGTGTTTAAAGTCAACTGATTATGGACTTTAACCATAACTACAAAACACCTTTACACCAATACCTAGGTGAGTGTTTGACTAAATAGTTGGGAAGAGTAGCCTGTGTAAGATGGCACAACAAACTGACCATTGCACTCTTAATGGCATCATCAATTTCTCTGGCCATAACATACAGGGGAATTCTGACCAATCCTAAACCTGTAAATCTCTCTTCCAGGTATTCATACCTAATTGCAGACTCAGCTGACCTTCTTCCTTCTGGATGTCTTTATAAAATTATCTTACAAGTACCTCAGGTGTCTAGATAATCTGCCTGTATTAATTTGCAAGGGCTGCTATAACAAAGTATGACAGACTATGTGGTTTAGACAACAAATATTTATTTTTTTATACTCCTGGAGGCTGGAAGTCCAGGATGTCAGCAGGGTTGGTTTTTTCTGAGGTTTCTCTCCTTGGCTTGCAGATGGCTGTTTTCTTCCTGTATGTTCATGTGGTCTTCCCTCTGTGTGTGTCTGTGCCCTAATCTCCTCTTCTTATAAAGGTGACAGTCATACTGGATTAGAACACGTCTTAAGACCCCATTTTATCTTAATTTTACCTTTTCGAAGGCCCTATATTCCAATACAGTCACATTATGAGGACTGGAGATTAGGATTTGAACATATGAATTTGAAGAGTGAGGACACAATTCAGCTATAAATACTGCCTATTTCCTTCCTGTTCTACTTGAAGCTTCAATATTCATTATAATTATGTATATATGCTCTCTTTTAATTTAAAGAAAAGCTTTACCTGACTTAGTCTGGGCCTTGTGGTTGAACTTGAGCCAGTCATACCAAAACTGTGTGGCTATAACCAAATTGGGGAAGTTGGGAGGAATGGGTGACCCAATCAGAGTGTCCACTACAATGCCTGCCTCTCTTCTTTCCAGGCTGTTTTATTCCTCCTCCTCAAATACTCATAAGTATTGCAATTTATGTGCACACATATTCCATATTCTCTCAAATGTCAAAATAGCCTACCTTAGATAATATTTCCAAACTACACCTAGAGAGGCATTAGAAAAAAGACAGAAGTATGTTGGTATAATTAGTCATGTGCTGCTCCCTATTACCTAACATTAGTCTTAACTTTACCCTGGCTGGTTTGGCTCAGTGGATTGAGCGTCGGCCTGCGAGCTAAGTGTCGCTGGTTCGATCTTCCAGTCAGGGCACATCAGAGAAGGAAAACTCTGACTCCAAAAAACCTCCGCTGCCTTGCGGCATACCTCTTCAGGGGAAAGGCTAAGGGAGTAAACCCCGACAGAAAATCCGGAGCCGGAGTCCCTAAGGCGGTTTGACGTTGTAGTCAACACCGGCAACTCCTGCGGCACACCTGAAGCCAAGCTGTATTGACTCCGTCTTTCCCTTGGATCCTTCAGCTGCGAAGAGAGGGGGGGTCTGCTGCATGGGCAACAGCAGACCCTCCATATCACCCTGCCCAGGCTCTGTAGCTTCAGCTTCACTGGAGAGGACACTCCAGCGTCATCGCAAGATGTCGATTCAACACGGGAGGAGACAGTTACCGTGTCACTCCCGAGTCGGACTGCACAGCCATTCTCGGCGGTGCAGATAGACTCTTAAGAAGCTACACCATCGTCTCTCAAGACGGACGGCTGCCAACGAGTTTTAACTTAGGCTTTCATTAAAACAAAGAAGTTCTGGTTTATCCTGAATTCTCTCTTGGAATCAACAGTAAACATTTTCTTTAAAGCAAGAATAGCAAAGATAACTTCAGAAATTGTTTACAAAAAGAACCTACCTTGCATTTCTCAAAGTAATCTTATCATTTGACAAGCTCTAAAGAGAGAATTGATTTTATTGCAAGTGTTTATGTGGATTAGCTAAATGGAATTATTTTCTCCTCTGTGGGACATATGATTCCAGATGAAGTCCAAGTCTTTGTGGAATTGTTTCAGAGATGAGAGACTAAACAGCCCCCCGCCATTCCAGGAAAAAAAAAAAAAAAGGATAAAGAGGAAAAGAAAATTAATTTGGTGATCACTATAGAGTACCTGAACTCTAACACACGCCAAGCATAAATTGTAGTCTCTATGATCACTTCTTGATTATGTTGACGTTACAAGATGGCAGTTTTTCCTGGTGCCTATCTTAGAGTTAATTCCACGAGGAACTTATTTCTCGCTGGGAGATGATAGATCCTTTCCGTTAATCATTCAGTTTTATCTTCTGAGCAACAGTATATTTATGTGAACTGTGCAGTTGGCACCTCCTTCTATCCATGTTAATTTATGAATACACTCAACTGTACCCCCGGGAAGCTCGCTCAGTGCTCAGCTAAAATCCTAAAATTGTATGGGTGCAAGACAGGGTTAGAACTGTATTAACAAAGGATAATTTCAGAATAACATTTATTTATTCATCAACAGAAAACTAACCAATAGATCTTTTTGTTTGTTTCTTTCTTTGGAAGGGATGCTGGCTTATGACTTAGATAAAGAAAACTTATGTAAGAAGAATAGATTTAGGAGTGGTAATAATATTGCAAAAGGCTTGATGATCAAGCAGGTCAGAATATACATGAGCCTGGCCAGGTAGCCATGTTGGTTAGAGCATACCAACGTTGGGGGTTTGATCCCCAGTCAGGGTGCATACAAGAAGCATCCAGTGAATGCATAAATAAATGAAACAAGTCTCAGTCTTTCTCTCTCTCTCTTTCTCTCCCTCCTTCCTTCCCTTTCTTCTCCCCTCCCTCCCCTTCTTCCTACTCCCCTCTATTTTTCCCTCTTTTCCTCCCTTTCTCCCTCCCTCCCTCTAAAATCAATAAATAAAGAATTTACATGAAAGATAAGAAAACATAACATGATGAATTGAGAGATTTCAGAGGACTTGGTCTATAGATGGGGAAGGAAGCCATCAGATTAAGAATGGCTAGAGTTATGAGCATTTAGAGATCAACTATAACAATAGGAACAATTTTCTGAGCTCCTGTTTAGCTCATTAACTCATTGTTAACTCATACTTTTATTTTATAAAAACCTTGAAACTCTATACTTTATGATTTTTTTTTTCCACCTAGTGAAGGGCTCTCTTCCTGTGGTAGAGGACAGAGCAGGAGGGTAATTGTGTCTCCTCTCTGCCAGCACCCTGTAGCCTACCTTAGCATGGGACTTGGTACTTGATAATTGCTCAGTGAATGCCAGCCCTTGTCATCATTGCCACTCCTGTTATTATTATTATTAGTGTTAATGTTATTATTAATTATCTACTACAGTTCTACTAACCTGTGTCACAATCCCATAAGATATCAATGCCCCCACTTTTTATGAAGATGATTCTCAGCAGTTCTCAAAGCCTGTATCTAATAAGTAAAGGAATTCAGGACTGTCTTTCCAAAGCTTCTTAAGGTGTAAGAAATTTTATCAGAGAACTCAGTTTTCAGTATAAAAATGGAAAAATAAATTAAGATATTTACATTTATATCCAGATAGCTGTACAACTTCAGTCATTTGAGATTGGTAGTTTTCCACCAGGTATTATTGGCTATTAGAAGCATACTGCATGCACAAGTGAATGTGCTTGAACATGGTTCTGGGAGTCAGGGTCCTTACTAAAAAATCATGAGTAGTTCCTGGGGTGCTTGCTATTCCAGTGAAATTATTACTTTGACATTTTCCTTCTTCTATTCTCCCCACCACCCTTCATGGGGTGTGATATGATGCTTGTCCGCCATTTTGGCTGTGTGTCACTACCTGCCTGGTGACTGCAGTCTCCACAGTTGTGGGACTTAAGGATACACTCCACTTATCCTCAGTACTCTTTGTAGCTTCTGCTCCTTGCATAAGAGAATAATTTTGGGGAACTGAAAGGGCCTGATGCCTATGGGAATATGACTCCTTTAGAATACTACAGATCGAGGCAAGTTCAAAGATCATTGGAAAAAAAAATGACCGAATTTCCCTTATTTTCTAAAATTAATAAGCTGTTTCCCTTTAGGAAAGAATGATAATTTTAATAGTAAATAGTCCAAAAGGACACATAGAAAATTAATTTCATCAAACTTATTATGTTTTCAGATTAATTTTCTGAGAATTCACATCAGTACGATCATCATTATTTTTGACCATTTTCAACATAAAAGCTATGTGTCTGGAAAACATGCCCAGGAAAGTGAATAAATCATGCTTGTTGGCAATGCAGAGAAAAGAGTGTCAAAACTTGTCTCATACTATGCTAGCCTTCCACTGTTGGTTAAAGGATTACATTTCTCAGGGGCTGCAGAACTTTCTTCCTACTGAGTTTAGTTTTGGGGGGTCTTCAGATGTCTAGTGCAGCTCCAGCATTGCACATTAAAGGTCAGCTTGTAGGTGTTTGTTGTTTTTATTATGTTGGAGCTGTAGCTTGATGGCTACTCAAAAGGCTCAGATTTTACTTCCCACTGTCACACAGATTTGTGGTTTCAGGAAAGTCACTGACTTCTTTACTCAGTTTCCTCACCTGAAAAATGTGCACTGCCTTTGGAAAAACTAAAACACCATAGTGTACATGGCAGCATTTGTCCATTGAGGGGCAGTATGCTAATGTTTTATATCAGTATTACCTTCTGGACCACACCATTTCCTCATGTCAAATGTTGTCTACCCTCATGATGCATATGTGACCGCACAAATCACAATATTTTTTAATATTTAGTTGATGGAGGTGGCAGAATTCTCAGGATCACCCTATTTCTCTGATAAAATTTCTGACTCTTTAAGAAGCTTTAGAATGACAATCCTGATTTTCTTATTAGCTACGGGCCCTGAGAACCCCTGAGAATCATCTTCAGGAAAAAATGAGGGCATTGTTATCTTATGGGATTATGATATGGGTTATTAGGACAGTAGTAGATAATTAATAATTAATAATAACATTAATAATAACAACAACAGCAAGTGTAGCAATGATGACAATAAGGGCTGGTATTTACTGAGCAATTACCAAGTACCAAGTCTCATATTAAGTAATTGGTGCTTAGCCATCAAGATTATGGATTTATCATGCTTTCATAAAGCTAACAAGGAGCTTCTGATTAATGAATCCTTATTTAAGTAAATTAAAAAAAAAAAAAAAAAAAACACAATTGTCCAATGCACCTCAATAGCAAGCTCAGCATTCCTCCCACTGGTACCTCATTTCTAGGGTGGCAAATGTCACGCTTTCTCAGAAACCCTGCCTGTTGACATTGGTTCCTGATGGCTCAGCAGATAACTTTGTTCCCTTGGCTGTCAAAATTTAAAAGTCATGCCTAAATGCTTTATAAAGAGAACTACACTAGGAAGGCCTTGAATTAAGGCATGATGGGGAACATTTTTAACTCTTGGAGACACCTCTGGATGTTGTCTCACAGCTGGCACTCTCAGCTCCCTAGTTGAGCTGTCTTTTTGGCCTGCTCCATCGCCCCTTCTGGTGCACTGTCCTGTTGTTTTCAGGTTTGGAACATGGGCAGGTTCAGTGAGGAAAGCCCACAGACTTTGCTATTTTAGTGCCATATGCTCCTGTGGTATGTGTGTTAAAAAGTGCAACCACTTGCTGCCAGCCCACCTTCAGCTTCCCCGTATGAGCCCCAACTTCCCACCCACATGCTACTGTTTTACTCTAAATACTTGTGAATTTTTGTAGAGCAGTGTAGATGAAATGGAAACTAATTTTATATCTTATCATAGTAAGAAAGCTTACTTCTTTTTTCCCCCAGTGGGTATACAGTGACTGGGAAGACTACTGTTTCATTTGGTTAAATATAAACAATACCCAATAGCTCAACCCAGACTGCCACTGAGGTTGAGTTTTGTCTTATAATGTGTTTGTAGGATCCAGTCCAGTATGGTATGTAAAAGACTGTCAGTAAATATTTGTTGAATTCATTGTTTATTTATTACTTTTAATTATACCTGTTTAGTTTTCTCTTTCCAGCATTGCAGGGTTATAGGCATGTGTCTTTCAGAAATAAGGGAGAGGAGCCTTGCCCTCCCACCCCTTCCAGATCTTCCCACTGAGCTCCTGCCTCTGCAACCACTAGACAAATTATTTACTGAAGTCTAACTTTCTTCAGCTAAATTGGGGAAGAGACATAAATCTCCAGGATAAACTTGAAGGACAGTAGTTGTGAGAATCAAATAAGATACACAGAAGTCAAAGTACTGAGTTTTGTACAATGAATTATACAGTGCTGGCAAGAGGTAAAGGTGTGGGGACTGGGAACAAAATTCTGGGTTTGAATTTTTGTTCTGCTCTTTATAACTATATTCCTTTGAGAAATTTATAGAACAGGGAATTTTACAGAATTTATATAGTCAGGAGACTGATTTCTCCCACACAGAGTTGCTATGAGGACTAAATGGGATAAAGCATATGGAATATACTGTACAGCAGAATGCCTGACACAGGGAGTGTTTTGAAATAAATGGTTATTATTAGTATTGTTGTCATTACTATGAAACTTCTCAGAACAAGAAGGTGAGACCACGACATTGGGATTTTGGCAGATCCAGTGTCTTCCATGGCAGAAGAATGCAGACACCTCTAGGTCCTTGGTAGATGTTCCCAGCCTGTTGGGATGGTAATAGTGGTAGTTCTTACATGGGTGATGTGGGCTGAGCTTGTTTCTCTGGGAGCAGGGGCTTTTGCTACAGTTAATGTAACTTGTAGACATTTTTGTTGTGGGCGTTTCTCATGTTCTGAGATCCAATGACAGAATTTGAATTCTTTATAAGTTCTTAAGCAATTTCATAATACATTTGTTATAAATATTTTTGAAAAGCTATGAGCAAGTTACCATTCAACATTTTATGATTACTTAAGATGTATATTGTATTATAACATTATATATCATTCTATTCTTGTTCTTCCAGTGCATAAAATTCTGGGCTTCATTTTTACTCTTATTTTTTATTTAAAATAAATTGGGTAATACAACCTTGGGCCTTAACTAGAACCTATGTTCCCCTCTGGTTCTGGCGGCAACTGGTGGCTTCTGTCCACATGAGAGAGGAAAGAGGAGTAGGGGAATATAAAATAATTTAGACATATTCTCCAGATTATATGCATGCTACTAATTATTTCAGGAACTTTCTGAAATAGGAATTCTATTTCCCATTTTATAGTTGGGAAACTGCAACTCAGGGCTTTTAGTGACCTATCCAAAGTTGGAAGAAAAAAATGACTAGAACCCAGGTCTACCTAATAGTGTAAGGCAGAGAAGATCAGGCTACCTTTATAAAGACAGACTAGAATATCAGGTCAACGATGCGAGACTAGAAGTCAAAGATATTGACTGCTAATATCTTTGCAAGTATTAGGGATTTGAAGGGAAAAAGTTGAGAGAGTAAGAGGTCAACTTGTGAGATGCATTTTTCAAACATAAAACTTTATTTTTAAGAAGATAGTAATTGAACAGATAGCATTACAGTCTTGCTCACTAGAAATGCTTGGCTTTGTCTCACTAAATGTACTTGCTTACTTATCTATGCTTTTATAAAACCTGTGCTCTGAGTTTTGGCCTTGCACATTTAATCACTTCCTAAAGTTTACAGGTTATTAAAAAATATTTGTGTAAAAACTGTAAGGCAAATCATGGTTTTAAATAAACTCCTCAGTCTCAAGATCAAATCACTGTTTAGCCAACAGCATCAAAATGAAAACCAAAATATATTGACTTTAACACCAGTCCTTATAATGCCTTCATCCAAATACAAACAATTACCTCTCCTAACAAGAAAAGAGAAAAGAAAGGTAAGATTAGGGGGTTGGGGAGATTTGGAAACTGAGAGTGAAGTGTGATCCTGTGAGTCAGATATTTTGAGTGAGGCCATCCACTGTCTTTATTTCATGTATTACCAGTTAGGTTTTACTAACCTTATTTAACAAGTACTGAAATTCAGAAAAGTCTTATACTGAGTTCAGACTAAGCACTATCTGACTTCACATTAAACCACACGTTTGCCAAGGAGAGCCAAGGCTGTTCTATCATTTCATGGTAAGAGAAGTTTCTCATGTGGAAATTTATGTCTTGAATGACACCAACACAGTGACCAATGAATATCATGAATATTGATTTTTATAACCAAAGCAGAAGTGGATTTCCATAAGATAGATCCTTTTAAATGACTTTCAATAAAAGTCATGACCATAACATTGAGGAAGTCTGGCTCCTTGAAGGTTCATGGGGCATGGCTAAATTGTGATAAAGTCTACAAATCTGAAGTGTGTAGAAAGTAATTAACATATGGATTTTCCTAACATATATTAGCATTTTTGGTCTCTGAAAACCTGCTGATATAGTTTGGAACATTTCATGCCCTATAAATCCCTGAAGAAGTGTTCTAAGTAAAAGAATTCTCTTAATTTGGTTTTAGTTTAAAACGGAATTGTTCTTAACTTCATGTTGTAATGAAAAGAATAATTTGAGCTTAAAGGTAATTTTCTTACCTACCTTGGAAATTACTCTCTCCTCGGTTGGAAAGTGAAACAAATTATGTGCTTGAAGACTTACTCAAGATGGAAGTAAAGAAAAATAGAATTCTTCCTCACCTACTGTACCAGTTTGCATTTAGTGCTATGGCATTTATAAGGGAAGTACTAAGCAACTTTGTTCACATTATGTATTGAAAATGAAAAACCAGTGCACAGTTGCAAACAAAAATCAACAAACTTGTGTCTGTTAGCCAATGAAATTAAAAAGACCTGTATTATATGGAGTTCTATACTGTGTAAATTCGTCTATGTATCTATACTGTTTTCTTTACCTGTTAATTTTCATTTGAATACATTTTACACAAAACACTATAACAAAAGCTTAAGTCAGAGATTTTTGCCCATTTTTATACTACCCCTGAAGTCTAGAACAGTTCTTTTACTAAATTAGACATTCAATAAACATGTAAAGAATAAGTGAATAAAAAACAAATTTAGTAATCCAAAGATTTTCACAAACACATTAACCTCATGGATTTGACATGAAGATGGAGGGAAATGATCTCATTTCTTGTCTTTTAGATATACTAAGATGAAGACAGCGACCAATATTTATATATTTAACCTGGCTTTGGCAGATGCTTTAGTTACTACCACAATGCCCTTCCAGAGCACAGTCTATCTGATGAATTCCTGGCCGTTTGGGGATGTGCTGTGCAAGATAGTCATTTCCATTGACTACTACAACATGTTTACCAGCATATTCACGTTGACTATGATGAGTGTGGACCGATACATCGCTGTGTGCCACCCTATCAAGGCATTGGACTTTCGCACACCCTTGAAGGCAAAGATCATCAATATCTGTATTTGGCTCCTGTCTTCATCTGTTGGCATATCTGTGATTGTCCTCGGAGGGACCAAAGTCAGGGAAGGTAAGGGAAGGCATTTTCATTTCATTTTTTAAAACATAACTTCTAATGAAACAGACTTTTAATTTGGGAGTGATTAGGACACACATCTATGGGAAAAGTCAAAAGCCAATGGAAATATAATGACAAAATTCATGGATGATGAAGCATAAAACAATCTTGTGTTTCTTTCCACATTTAAACAGAAGATGAGATAATGACATTACCTGAACACAGAAGCCAACCTCTCTTCTGTTTCAGAAATGCTAGCAGCATGTGGATTTTTGAAGTACAATTCCACTGTATTCCAGCAACTCTGAGATACACCTCTTCACTCCTTTTGTTTTCTCCTTGCAAAGAGCCCTGAATCATTAGAGACATATTGCTCTGTACCCTCTTCCTCAGGGTTGATCTCCACAACAGTATCATAATAGCTACATTTGGTTGTAGGCCATTCAAAATCAGGTTCACAGATGGATGGTAGTGTAGATGACTAGATCATTAAATTTTGGACATATTAGTTCTTTCTTACCCCATGCCAAAAAGATACTTGATTGTTTCCCTATATTTCTAGGACAGTGGTCTCATCCTGGGCTTCACAGTGGAACCATCTGGGTACTTTAGAAAATACTGCTGCCTTGGTCCCACCCTGGAGGGTTTGGTTTATCTGGCCTGAGGCAGAGTCTGGGTATCAAGATTGTTAAGCTCTCCCCAGGCTAATGCTGACCTTGGCTGACCTATAGCCAAGGTGAGAACTACTGTTCTAGTAGTTTTGCTTTATTAGTAAAAGATAAAAGAGTAAAAATATATTTGGTCTTAATAGAAACTCCTGGGAAAAGAGGAGTAGAAGAATCAATTTGGATTTTATTAATGTTATTTACTGACTTAGCAATTGTCTGAATGTTTCATTGTATTAGGGAGGTTCATGATAACTGTGAGTACAGATAATTGAATGTGTGCACAGGGACTTTCCAGGTTATAGTGAAAGGGCAGGTGCTAAAAGTATAGCTTATCTTGCATGATACACATTTTTTTTTTAATGGAGCATAATTTTTTTCTTCTGAAACTATAAAATGAATTTCCAGTATAGCCACTGAAAGTGTTAAGCTATAATATTTGAAAAATGTTAAGAAATGCCAACCTTTATCAGAGAAGAGGATTTAAAAATATATGATTAATTACATATCGAATTTTGTTTCTTCAGACATAGAACAAATGGAAATAAAACTGCAAGAAAGTCTGAGCCTTAGGTATTCACGCAGAATAACCTGGATTTAAGAGGAGTTGCTGCATATATATTATGAGGTTGAGAGAATAGGCTAAAGAATAAGAGAACATGGATGATTTTCCCCAGGGCAAATAAAGAACTGCTTTTTATATTTCACATTATACTTGTAGACTTAACCACTACACTCCTCTAATCATTGTCCGAAAATGACATCCTAGAAAACATAAATATCAATTAGATTTTTAAATTTATTTTATTTTATTGTTGTTCAATTACAGTTGTCCCAATTTTTCCCCCATTGCTTTCCCCTGCCTCACCCCCCGCCTCCACTGGCTCCCACAGTCAGTCACCACCCTGTTGTCCATGTCCATGGGTCCTTTATACTTGTTCCTTGACTAGATGGACCGTACCCCTTATTTCTCCCATTATTCCCCTCCCCCTTCCGCTCTGGTCGCTGTCAGTTTGTTCCTTATTTTCATGTCTCTGGTTCTATTTTGTTTGTTTTGTCCATTAGATTCCACTTATAGGTGAGATCATATGGTATTTGTCTTTCACCGCCTGACTTAATTTACTTAGCATAATACTCTCCAGTTCCACCCATTCTGTCACAAAGAGTAGTAGTTCCTTCTTTCTGCAGCATGGTATTCCATTATGTAAATATACCAGTTTTTTGATCCACTCATTTACTGATGGGCACTTAGGCTGTTTCCAGCACTTGTAAATAATGCTGCTATGCATATTGGGTTGCATAGGTTCTTTTGAATTGGTGTTTCAGGGTGCTTAGGGTATAATCCCAACAGTGGGATCACTGGATCAAAAGGCAGTTCCATTTTAGTTTTTTGAGGTATCTCCATACTGTTTTCCACAGTCTGCATTCCCACCAATAATGCACAAGGGTTCCCTTTTCTCTGCATCCTTGCCAGCACTTGTTTGTTGATTTGTTTTGAAAGAGGAAACAAAGATAGATGTGGGTTTTTTAGGTAAGAATTGCTGTAGATGAATGTGTACATATGCAATGGAAGAAAAGGTCCACCAGTGTAGGCCGAAGATTAATTTGTGCAGCAAACAGAATAGGAAATGAGTGAAAATTAAAGGAGTCTTGTGGGAGGGCTCCATTCTTTCTTTGTGTCTTTATTTTCTGCAGCAGATTTCTTTCATGTAATGAGAGACTGTCTCCAGACCATTTTGGAGTGTTGCATCACACTGCATATCAAGAGTCTTGAATGACCAAGAGGAGTGTTTAGATAATTTCTATATGCCAAGCCAAATCTGAACAGTGTTAGTAGGTCATAATGTTGTTTGTGGAGAGTGCTTACTGAAATGAATCAGGCATTAATTGCATTAGAACACATCCACCTGGACAAGAAATCTTGGTTAATGCTTCTGAGTTCACAGTATTCTTTTTGGTTAAGAGCACAGATTCTGGAATCAAACTACCTGTGATTGAATTCTGATTTCACCATTTATCAGCAGTGTCACTTCGGAGACATTACTTAGGCCTCTATGCCTCAATTTCCTCATCTGAAAAACAGGAATAATAAGAGGGCCTATCTCCTAGGGTGTTTTCCAGATTTAATGAGTCAGTGTGTAGAAAACTAATAAAGCAGTGCCCAGGGTCCAATGAACACTTGAAAAATGGTTGCTGCTAGCATCATCATCTGATGTCATAAAGTAGTAGGACCTGCCTAACTGCTTCTGTTTATCAACATCTATAGGATTTTCATTCAATATTGAGGGGTTCTTGTATAAAGTAAAATTTTTACTTTATGGACTTACTATATTAAATACAACATTTTAAATTTTATTTTTATGTTTTATGTATGTGTACTATTTATTACTATTTATCCTAGGAATTCATAGCCTGCCTATTATTATTATTATTATTGCTAGAAACAGCATTATTCTTACAAAATAGACACCAGGAAAACTCTAGTATAGCTCTTAGAGCTAACTATATTTATGATAGCCATGAAGCACTGGAACATGTGCAGAAAAGTTGTAACCTACTAATATGAATATAAAAGGAAAAGGAAAAGAAATACTGTTTTAAAAATATTTTATTATGTTATTATTTACATGTAAAAAACTGCATATTTAATGTATACAACTCAATAAGTTTGAGAATAACTACATACCTGTAAAACCATCACCCCGTCAAGACCGTAGACATATCTGTCACCTTCCAAAATTTCCTCCTGCCCTCTTTATTATTACTTTTGTGTCTTTGTTAAGACCATTTCCCAGTAAGATCTACCCTCCAACAAATTTTAAGACTATAGTACAGTACTGCTAGCAATAGGGTCTATGCTGCAAAATAAATCTGCAGAGCTTATTTATTACTTGCATAAATGAAACTTTGTACCCATGAACATCACCTCCTATTTCCCCTTCACTCCACCACCCATCCCTTGGAAACCACTGTTCTACTCTGCCTCTATTAATTTGATTGTTTTGTATTCCACATATAAGTGAGATCATACAGTATTTGTCTTTCTGTAAATGGCTTATTTCACTTAGCATAATGTGCACCAGGTCCACCTATGTTGTTGCAAATGACAGGATTTTTTTCTTTTCTAAGGGTTAATAATATTTAATTACATATATAATTAAATTACATTATAATAAATTATAATATTTTTAAATTTATCCATTGATGGATATTTAAGCTGTTTGCATATGTTAGGTATTGTCAATAATGCATCAATGAACATTAAAAAGAAGATATCTTTTGAAATCCTGATTTCAGTTCCTTTGGATAAATACCCAGGAGGGGATTGCTAGATCATATGGTAGTTCTATTTTTGCTTTTTTGAGGAAACTCCATACTGTTTTCCTAAAATGGCTGCACCAATTTACACTCCCATTAACAGTGCAAACACGTTTTAATTTCTCCATATCCTCACCAATACTTGTTTATTTTTTTCAATAAAAGCCATTTTAACAGGTATAAGGTGTTCTGTCATTGTGCTTTTGATTTGCAGTTTTCTGATAATTAATGATGTTGAGCATATTTTCATATATCTTTTGGAAATTTGTATGTTGTCTTTGGAGAAATATCTATTCAGGTTCTTTGCCTGTTTTTTAATAAGGTTATTTGCTTTTCTGCTATTGAGTTGTATTAGTTCCTTATATATTTTAGATATTAAACCCTTGTTAGATATATTATTTGCAAATGTTTTCTCCTATTCTTTAGGTTGCCTTTTTATTTTGCTGATTTTGTCCGTTCTTTGCAGAAACGTTTTTTGGTTTGCATTAGTTTGATGTAATCTCACTTGTTGTTGTGACTTTTGTTTGTGCTTTTGGTGTCATAGCTCAAAAATCATCATTGGGAGCAGTATCAAGTAGCTTTCCCCCCATGTTTTCTATCAGGAGATTCATGGTTTCAGGCTTTAAATCTAGGTTTTTAATCCATTTTTAGTTGAATTATGGGTCTGTTATAAGATAAAGGTCCAATTTCATTGTTTTGCATGTGGCTATCCAGTTTTCCCAGCACTATTTATTGAAGAGACTATCTTTTCCCCACTTTGTGTTCTTGGCACCCTTCTTGAAGAGTGCTTAACCATATATGTGTGAATTATCCAATTTTCTGCCTGTTATTGATTTCCCTTATCATGTGGTTTTCATGTGGTCAAAAGAGATACCTCATATGATTTCAATCTTCTTAAATTTGTGGTCTAACATATGATCTATCCTGGATAATGTTCCATATGTGCTTGAGAAGAATATATATTCTGCTACTCTTGAATGGAATTTTTTATATATGTGTTATGTTCATTTTATTTATAGTGTTGTTCAAATATGCTGTTTCCTTATTGACCATTCTATCTGGATCATCTATTCATTTTTGGAAGTAGGGTACTGAAAACCCCTACTATATTGTATTGTTACCTATGGCTCCCTTTAGTTCCATTAATATTTTCTTTATATGTTTAGGTGCTCCTATGTTGGGTGCATATATATTTATAATTATAATATACTCATAAGGAATTAAAACATTTATAATTATATAATGACCTTCTTTGCCTTTTGCAACAGTTTTTAACTTAAAATCTATTTTGCCTAATGTAAGAATAGCTACTCCTGTTTTCTTTTGCTTACCGTTTTGCATAGAATATCTTTTTCTATCCATTTATTTTTGACTATGAATGTCCTTAAAGCTGAAGGTGCATGCTCTTTTCTGAAACAGAACATTTCATAAAAATGGTGTGTTGGACTTGAGTTTTCTTGATGATTGTCTCAGTACTCTCCTTTCTCTTTTTTGGTATAAATTAAGCTTCACTGACATTTTTGGAATACATTTCCATGATATAATTGTTTCTCAAATTCTTCTAAAAGTAGCTGTAGCTGTAGTTGATTTATCTCCTATTCATCAAATATTTTAGAGCTTCTAGTACATGCAAGACAATTTGTTCAAGAGGAAGCTGATCCTTAGAGTAAAAAAAATGTATCCAAGCTAGACTCCAGCCCTTATGGTGCTTTGCTTATCTTAGCAGGTACTCTTTCATAATAACTACAGCAGTCAGTTCATATTTTTAATAGTTTCCATGTGGTATTCATTTTTCATTTATTTTGTAATTTATTCTCCATAAGCACCAAATGTTTCTGCTACCCTATGGAGTAGGGATTAAATATTGAATATGGCAGTTGACTACCTATCCTAAAGTACTTTACATTCTGAATGAAGAGAAAAACATGAAGAAAAGTAACACATTATTACAGAAGAGCTTCTGCCTAGCTTCTGTCATGATATAATGATAAAAGTAGGATGAGTGTAATATAGACATAATATAATTTGCAGTGGAGAAATCTCTTCACATGGATTGACTTCTGTATAAATGTCTCTGAAGTGACATTTATGCTGAGGCCAACAGCAAGGAAGAGAAAACGTTGGAATACAGAAATGTTAAGCAGAGAAAACAAGAACACATTCCTTTACCTTTAAGGAAGCCAGAGTCAACAGATAAATAAAACACAGAAAAATTATTTTTAAATTTTAACTGTTTTTTATTAGCAATGTGTAAGAAAAATAATCCTGAATATTTTATATATAGCCTACACCCAAACCATATACAAATTTGGTTTCCCAAACATTGTAAAACAAACACTATAATATTTTGAGACACTTCTTTGTCAAAACAGTATTTAAAAAAAATTTAATTACAGTACTTTCAATATTATGTTTTATTGGTTTCAAGTATATAACATAATGGCTAGACAATCATATCAGGGTAAAGTACTTTTTTTGAAAATGTCAGATTTTTGAAATATCAGAAGAAAATATTTTCATTATAAAAATTACACACAGTATTACTCACGATTACTTTATCCATAAGGAAGGATCAGGACAAAGAGAGTTATGCCTGTTCTGCGCTTGATGACTGCCCAGAGGTGAGAAGAAAAAGTGTGGGCTGGTTGATGCTTGAGGAAAATGGGAGCTCTGTAGGGGAGAGCAGATCCCCAGTGAAAGTATTAAAAAAGGTACTTATCATGGGTCTGCTTTTTCTGGTGTCTATTCTTTCTAATAATAACATCACTAAAAAAAAAAGAAAATCTCCATCAAAGAGAAGCAGAGAAAATAAAGCAGTTTTCTAAGTAATCATATAAAAATATTTATTTTACCTGTTACATAGTCAATCTTGGTAAAAATGAAAAATATGTCTGATTTATGAATTTCCTTGATAATGATGATGATGATTCTCTTCCTTTTTCTCCTCTCCTTTCTGACTTCTAATTTTTCTTTCCCCCCCCCCCCACCTTCTTGTCTTCCAGAAGTTGTTCATGTTTCAGCAATGCCCTTAATCACAAGGGTCGCCATTGGTTCCACTAAATCATAATATCTGGGTCATAGTTAGACAAATTTTATGTAAATTTTTACTGACTTTCATAATGGTTTCTTGTAAACCAGTTAATGTTTTTGTTAATTTAAATGGCTAGGTTTGTAATATTTAGTCATTTATTACTAATAAATACTAGCTTTTATTGCCAGAACCTTGGGTCTGGGAGAACTGTTAATAAATAAAATTCAGATAGGTTTTCATGCTATAAATGAACAACTTAGGTATTCTGAAAATCATCATTGTGAAACTAGTTTTCACGACTAGATAATTCATATTGATAGCTAATTTAATTTATTTTGTAGTTTAGTGTATGTTACCAATACATGGTGACCTTCTGGGTCCATTGTTCCTTGCACAAAAATAGGATGGTTAATAAACATGGCTTTGATTCCTAATTAGGTCATCTGCTTCAAGTAATATAATCTCACTATAATTGGACCTTTGCAACCAAAAATATTAAAATTCACATTTAAAACACTTTGCAGCCATGATAATAACAATTTTCTTTTTGTGCTTTGGTTTGTTTTTGTTCACCTCTTACAGACATGGATGTCATCGAGTGTTCCTTGCAGTTCCCAGATGATAATTACTCCTGGTGGGACCTCTTCATGAAAATCTGTGTCTTTGTATTTGCCTTTGTGATCCCTGTCATCATCATCATCATCTGCTACACTCTGATGATCCTGCGCTTAAAGAGCGTCCGACTCCTTTCTGGCTCCCGAGAGAAAGATCGCAACCTCCGTCGAATCACCAGGCTTGTCCTCGTAGTGGTAGCTGTCTTTATCATCTGCTGGACTCCCATTCACATCTTCATCCTTGTGGAGGCCCTGGGGAGCACCTCCCACAGCACAGCTGCCCTCTCCAGCTATTACTTCTGCATTGCCTTAGGTTACACCAACAGCAGCCTCAACCCCATTCTCTACGCTTTTCTTGATGAAAACTTCAAGAGGTGTTTCAGGGACTTCTGTTTTCCAATTAAGATGAGGATGGAGCGGCAGAGCACTACTAGAGTCAGAAATACGATTCAGGATCCTACTTACATGAGGGATGTAGATGGGATAAATAAACCGGTATGACTAGTCGTGGAGATGTCTTCTTATAGTTCTCCAGGACGGGAAGAATTCAATGATCTAGGTTTAACTCAGATTACTACTGCAGTCTGATATGGAAAAGTAGAATTGTTAATAAATTTTTAGAAATCTCATGGTCTGAAGTCATAAATGAGGCTGCACTAGCGCCCCAGGTTAGTGGAAGCATCAAAGCTGGAGGAATTGCATACGAAAGGTTCGACTGAGTAAATACTACACTTCTCTAGAGAGCAAGGCTGGCTCCCTGTTCCTTTGATGAACAAGAAACGAGCCTTTTTCTTCTGGTTACCTAGATTTAGTTCAGGACTTAGCTGCTGTGGCATTCCTATGCAATGTGGTTCCAAAAGCTCTGTTTAGAAAACAAATGAGCAAACAAATAAATATTGGTTTTAGAGCTTGGGCATCCAATTCAGATACTTAATGTTGACAGTAACAACCTCAGTAAGAAAGACAACCGTTTTCAGGGCCCATGCTACTTCCTTTATGTGATGTGGACAAGCATTTCATGTGGCTGTGTGGTGAGGATTCTACCTTAAGTTTTATTACTTGGACCAAACCTGAACTGCCTGATGTTCATGTATAGTAGAAAATTATCTTGATATTTAACATGCAAAAGATGGTTTCCAACATAGTTTAATTTCTTGAAAAGCTATATTTTTAGCATGCTATTAAGATAAATGATCTCATGATAAAGCATGCCCCGATGTTAAGAAACATAAAGTGGTTTAAATACAACCAAAAGTAAATATATATCTTTCGTCTGTAAATAATTGTATATGTGTAAAGAAGGAATGGATTTGCCTTCCACCCAGGCAGTTTCTTGAGGGCATGTTAATAATGTCTCTGAGTTATCCAGAGTTAATGCTGAGGCGTTTTGCTGCAACTTGTAAGCATCTCGGTTTGGGATCAGTCAATGGCACCAACTTTTTCCAGCTCCCTGAGCACCAATTAGTCCTTTAATAGAGCCCATAACTTCTGTGTTAATGAATCACAGAATATTTAACTCACAGCCAGGTGGTAGCCTGGTTGCAGAATCTAGTTTATATGCAACATCTCTTTATGAACATATAGCCATTACCATATTATTTCCCTTCATGAAGGGAGAGCATTTTGCTCATTAAATCTCAAGATATTTTGTGGCTTTCAGTAGAAGGTAGCAATGCTCCTGACTGTGAGCTGAATGAGGACATTATGTCACTTGTGGTACTTGCACATATCTTGCACTGTACCTAACAGGAAAATGCAGTAAACATCACATTTAGGGTAATTTTGCTAAAACTTCCCTATGATATATAAATTCCCTTTTCTTTCCCTGAAACTTATCATTTCAGAGGTAATGGTTTTTCTGTAATTTGCCTGGGCAGAAGAAAGGGATAACAAAAATACCACCCATCTTTCTTTAGCCTATATGTTATGTTATTAGGAAAGCATCCTCTGAAATTTAATTGGAAAATCAAAGGTATAGACCTACATAACTGTAAATTCTGTTCACTGTCTGCTTTCTTCTGTGTATATACTCTTTCCTTTTGGACTGGAGGTGTTATATGTGGCTTCAGAATTTTAGTATGATGATGTTTGTCAATTAGTTTTGACATACTAATTCCAGATTTTCGTGGCACCTAATACAGATGCCTTATGGTAGCAAGGTGAGGTTTTTTAGATGAAAACTTAGAGCTCTTTTGAGCATTTCTTAAATTTTATTGATTTTCCTTAGGTGTCCTTGTAGTCTTATAAATGAATGTATATAGAAATGGCTTAAATATTGGTTGACATTCACCTCATTGTTAAAAATCTTGGCTATCATACAGGGAGGATATCTATATAGCAAGTAGTACCAGGAGTAAACCCTACTGAAGTGGAAAATATAGAAGCCTTTTTGCAACAGTAAAGCCCAGAACATTTTCTTGATGGCTTCTTAAACAGTGTAAAACTTTAACAGAGATAAACTAATGAAACAAACTTACAGTAATGTGTCCTCTTTAAATTAGTAGTCACATGCCTTCATAGCATCAATTGCGATTTTTGGAGCCTGAGCTTTAGTCTGATTTTCTTCCATCTCTTCATGTATAAATGTGTAGCCCAGGGAGAAGGAAGTAGCTCTAAGTGCCCATGAGGGGTGTTACAAGCTTCTCCATTATTGTTAACACCAATTTCCCCAAATTGAAAGAGGAGGGAGGATGGCTATACAGTATCACTGTAAGACACTATATTAAAGAATAATAAAGTGAAGCATGTACAAGTATGTTAGAAAAATACTATTTACACAAATGTGTTTCTTGGTTAAAAGTGTGTATGTGCATAAGACTGTGTGTTCATGTGTGTGTGAGGGTGTGTACAGATGTGTGTGATACTGTGTGAGAGTATGTGTGCATGTCTGTGTGTGTGTCTACTGTAATGAAGCAGTGGTCATATTGCAATTACTTCATCATTCTATATGATACATTTGTCCAAGCCCAACTGTCTCTTAGATATGTCCCACCTCTTGATGCTTCTGTTCTCCCATCACAACACGGAGGGCACTGCTCTCTGTATCTCTTTGGGAGTGGAACTGCCTGTATCTTATAAATTATAATATCTCTCTACATAAGCTATATCTTCCAACCCAGGTAACAACTTCTGGAAAATAGAATCTAGTGATGGATAAGAAAAAAATTATAGGAATAAAAAGACATGTAAAAATCATGCAGGTGCAAAACATAATTCTAACCGGGAGAAGAGTATTAGTGTCTCAGACTACTCTTAGGAACCTGGGAGCATCCACTCTGTGAAGAGTTTAAGTAAAAGCTCCATGCCCTATTAAAAAAATGGAAGCATCATTTGGAAAGATAGTTTTGAAAAAAGCAAGGAATATTCACACAAGTCTTCAGGAAATAGCTCCATTCTATAATATAGTACTGAAAAGTAAAAGTTTTCAAAGTTCTGTAACCATTATCAGAAAATTTATAAATGTTTCCTCTAGTTGGGACATAGGAAAATAAATGATTGAAATAAAAGAAATACATTGGCTGGCTTTAAGTTAGAGCTTTTTAAGGAGAAAACTGTGACAAGTTTGTATGTCCCTTCAATAAGATTTATTTTCTAAGCAAGAGCTGTTTGGAAGATTCAGCATAAATATGAAAATATCATCCCTAAGGCAATTTTATTCTTTGAAACCAAAGTATATTCATATATACTTTAATGTTTATTATTTATATCTTGTATTTTTAGATGATAATTATTCATTGTATATATGATTGTATGCATTGCAATAAAATAAAAATTGTAGTACTAAAAATCACAGTAGAGGATTGCTGTGGTAAATAATTTATTCTTTAATGCCTGAAATGATGCTGTACTTAAGCAAGAATGATGTTAATTGTTTCTGAATGCTATAAAAAAATCTCTTTGACTTTCCCTTCATGACAATGCTGTGGAAGATTAATAGAAGGACCAAAACATGTAGGGATATAAACTATGATCTTAAATTTCAAACCTATCAATTTCTTAGGAAAATGTACCTGTTTTGACAGCAATGCTGCCAAAACACCAGAAACAGTGTTTCTTAACTGCCCTTCCTGTGAAGAACTATGTGTTCACTATGAAAATATGCAAAATTCAAAATCAAACCGTCCCACCAATAACAACATAAACTCAACCTATAAACACATGCAGCCTTCTGCCCTGCTCCCAATACAAGCACATCACTGCCATGAGTTATCTATTTCTAGACCTCGTGGTATTTTGTATACACAAAGAGCAATTTAAAAACCAGTATCCACAGCATTGTCATGGAGTGAAAAGACTCCATTATTTCTCCCCTTAAATTTACAACTTAAACAATTGTAACCTAACAAAAGATCACCCGTTCACCACACAAACACACCCAAAAAAATCCACGCATCAGTACATCTGAAGGTGGGCATATTGGAACAAGTAAAGGAGGCAGGGCAGAGGAAGGACAGGAGTGGTAACCACAGGTGCAGTTTGGTGCCCACTGGCACACCCACTGTGGCTCATGCAAGCACACTAGCAAGGGAGGAATCAGACTATAGCTCTCACACTACAGCCTGCTGACACCTTGATCTCAGACTTCCAGCCCACAAAATTGTAGTAAAATAAATATCTGTTGTTTAAGTCAGTCAAACTGTGGCATTGTGTTATGGCAGCCCTACTGTACACAATTAATCTCAAAATACTTAACTTGTAGACAACACTTTTTAAAACATTTTATTTTTATTTTTTAATTGTAGTTGACATTCAATATTATATTAGTGTCAATTTATGAAGCAATCTCCCCAATATTTTAAGTACCCACCTGGCACCATACATAGTTTTTACATATTATTGACTATATATCCTGTGTTGTACTTTACAGTCCTATGACTATTTTGTAACTGCCAATTTGTCCTTCTTAATCCTTCATTTATTGTCACCCAGCTCCCAACCCTCCTGCTATCTGGAAACCACACATTCATTCTCTGTATCTATGAGTCTGCTTCCATTTTTTTTGTTTACTTTCTTTTTTATATTCTACATATAAGTGAAATAATATGGCATTTTTCTCTTTCTGAGTTGTTTCAGTTAGCATAATACACTCTAGCTTCATGCATGTTCTTTCAAATGGTAAGATATTTTTTATGGCTGAATAATATTCCATTGTATATATGTAACATCTTTTTTATTCAGTTGTATATTGATAGATACTTAGGTTGCTTTCATATCTTGACTATTGTAAATAATGCTACAATGGCTATAGTAATCAAAACAGCATGGTACTGACATAAAAACACATAGATCAGTGAAACAGAATAGACATGACAGAAGTAAACCCACGCCTAAATGGCCCATTAAACTGTAACAAAGGAAGCAAGAATAAAAATAGGATAAAATCAGTATCCTCAATAAAAGATGTTGGGAAAATTGAACAGGTACATGCAAAAAATGAAACTAGACCACTCTTATACACCATATAAAGAATAAACAAAATGGATTAAAGGCTTAAATGTAAGACCCGAAACAATAAAATTCCTATAAGAAAACATAGGCAGTAAACCCTCTGATTGGTTTTAGTAATATTTTTTGGATATATCTCCCTGGGCGAGGAAAACAAAAAAGAAATAAATGGCACTGAACTAAACTAAAAAGTTTCTGCATAACAAAGGAAACCATCAACAAAATGAAAAGAAAACTTCCTGAGTGAAGATATTCACCAATGATAAATACATTAAGGGATTAATATCTAAAATTTATAAAGAACTCATACAACTCATACAACTTAATATAAAAAAAAACAATGATCCAGTTAAAAATACGCAGATAATCTGAACAGACATTTCTCCAAAGAGGACATATAGATGAACAACAGACAAATGAAAAGATGCTTAATGTCACTAATCATCAGAGAAATGCAAGTTAAAACCACAATGAGATATCACCTCACACATGTCAGAATGGCTATCATCCATAAATCAAACAACAAATGTTGGTGAGAATGTGGAGAAAAGCTAACCCTCATGGACTGTTGGTGGGATTGAAGATTGGTGCTATCTCTATGGAAAATAGTAAGGAAGTTCTTAAAATAATTAAAAATGGAACTACCTTGTGAACCAGCAAGCCCACTTCTGGGTATTTATCTGAATAAATCCAGAACATGAATTCGAAAAGATATATGCATCCCTATGTTAATTGCAACATTCTTTAACTAGAATTTAAATATGTTTAAACTGTGGGATTTTTAGAATATCCCAAATTTCATCAGATTTCTCTGCAACAAAACATCTCAATTTTTCAACTTTATTGAAATATAATTAACATATAACATTATATAAATTTAAGATATACAAAATGTTGATTTCATGCACTTAAATACTGTGATATTATTACCACTATAGTATTAGCTTCCACCTCCATCACATCATATAATTACCATTACTTTTTTGTGGTAAGAACATTTAATATTGACTCTTTTAACAGTATATAGTATAGTATTGTTATCTATGATCAATTTTAACACTCAGATTGCATTTTGCCAAAGAGTTCATGAACCACTGGGTTGATGTCTTGTTACTACATAAGACTGCAATATCTGGCATGAAGACCTCCAACTGAATGCTAGAAGTAGGTCAAACATTGAAAAAGAAAACAACTTCTTAATTACTATTAGCATGAAAACGCATTGCCTTATTTGCGATCTCTAATGTGCTAGTCACACGGATTAGCACCTGTTTTGCTATGTGAATTTGTTGTTAATCCCAAATGAGTCAGTTAAAATAAAGTACTACTTCAATGAGAAGATTACCCTGGGAAAAATAATACCAATATGGCATACCTTTGTTTATTTTCTCCATCTCCACATTCATATTTTGTATTTTATCACTATTAACCATTGTGATAGAATTAAGCTAATGCTATCTTTCAGTTGGATCATAAAACATTGATAATGGAAGTGATTTTGAAAATAATTCCTCTCATTTATTTCAAATATAAGCATAGTATTACCATGCAATTCAGCAATCATGCTCCTAGATATTTACCAGACTCATCTGAAAACGTATGTCCACACAAAAACCTGCACATGAATGTTTGTAGCAGATTTATTTATAATTGACAAAAACTGAAAGCAAACAAGATATCCTTCATAGGTGAAAGGATAAACACACTGTGTATACACATGCAATGGGATACTATTCAGTGATAAGAAGAGCTATGAAGCCACAAAAAAAGACATGGTTGAACCTTAAATGCATATATCTAAGTCAAAGAAGCCACTCCTGAAAGGCAACATAATGTGATTCCAGTTACAAGACATTCTGGAAAAGCCAAAACTATACAGATAATAAAATGGTCAGTGATTTCCAGAAGTTCAGGAGGTGAAAGGAAGGTTGAACAGATTGAACATATGGGATATTTTAGGGCAGTGAAACAATTTCCTTGATACTGTAATGATGGATACATGACATTATGCATTTTACAAAAAGTATACCTTAATGTATGCAAATTTAAAAATAATTTAGCGTATTGGGGGATCCCAGAAAGAAATGCAGACCAGACAAGACAGTTTAACTACATTCCAAAAATATAGGACAAGTTACTAAAGGGTTGGAGGGAAAGGTGTTGACCTAAGTAACTTTGGAGATGAATGCAATCTGTGAGACTAAAGACAAAAGGAACACATGAGCAATGTACTCTAGTTGATAAAGTTGTTTCTCATGAGGCTAAGGGTTAACTATGCTTATATTGTTATATATGTATATTGGAATTGAGTAATTAAGTAAATGGATAGCAGATGGTGTAAATCAGACTTCCCAGTTGAAATGAGAATTTACAAACAAGAGGAAGAAGCTAGAATAATCCATATAGTAATGAGTTAGAGTTGGAGACCTCTGTATAACTTCATATATATTTTAATATAGATACAGATGGTTACATATAGACAAATTTATAGTTGTATGTGTATCCACAATTATATAAAAATGTATTTCCTTTTTCTGTCAACTGAGAGAGTCTAAAAAGAAAAGACATCCCAGTAGTAATGAGCATACCTAGTGCCTAGATCATAGTTTTTAATTTTATATCCAATTACCAGGAATGATTCTAATTCTAGAACAGAAGCAGGTCATATAAGAGATGAGTCTGAAATATTCTGTAGAGACAGGAAGTTAGGATGTACTAAAAATAAGTACTTAAACTGTAATTCTGGAGAGATGTCAACGAGACCCAGGAGCCAACTGAAAGATCTCCCAATGGCTAAAGCTGGAATAGGTTGAGCAACAAAAAATTTAAAAGCAATTTTGGATTATAACCCAAATTATAAAATAAGTATTCATGAGTCTATACTCACAGATAAATGACTATAAATAAATAAATGAAGGAGGAGAGACAGATAAATGACTATAAATAAATAAATGAAGGAGGAGAGACAAACTCCAAATACTTTATACAGATATTCTTCCCTCTACAACCCTAGGAGGTATGTTACAACTCCCCTCTCCTCAAGTCCAGGCTATGCACAATATAGAAAAGGAAAAAGAGTAACTTTACAGTGGGGAAACCTGACACACACTGCCTTGGCCAAGGTCAACATTAGCGATATGTCGTGTTGGTAGTATGTGCCCTTGAAGATGTGATGACAATGGCATTTTACCTTAGTCTTCCTCTCCAAAAACATATGTATATGTCATGATAAAAATAACAGAAAAATGCCCCCAAATAGTACTTAAAACTGTCAGGATCACTTAAAATAATGAAGGGATTGTTACTTTTTATTGTTAAAATAATTAATTATATTTATTTTTAAAAAAGAAGAAGAATATATGAAAGGGTGAAGCAGGAGAGCTTGTATGTATGAACCATGGGCACGGACTTGGGGGGGGGATTGCTGGGGAAGGGGGGTGCTGGGTGGAGGGGAGTAAAGGTGAAAAATTGTAACTATTGTAACAATATAATCAATAAAATATACTTAAAAAATAAATAAAATAAAATAAGGAAAGTCTGAGCAATTGCAAGAGTCAGGAAGTGCCAAAGGAGACATCACAACTAAATGTAATGGGATACTGGAACAAAGAAAAGGACACAGGTGAAAAACCAAGAAAATCTGAATTAAGGATGGACTTTAGTGAGTACTGATGTCTCAGTATTATTGGTTTGCTAATTGTAAACACATGTACCATGCTAATGTAAGGTAATAATAGGGGAAACTGGTTGCAGAGTATATGGAAAATCTCTAAAATAAATGTCAATTTTACTATAAACCTAAATCTGTTCTAAAAAGTAAAGTCTACTTAAAAAATAATAATTCTTCTACTCTTCTTTCATATTTAGCTGTGTTTTCTCCCACTGGGGTTTTTTTTTTTTTTTTAATCTCTGCTTTTCTGTTTGGGAAGTTTCTATTGACATATCTTAAAAGTTCACTGATTCTTTCCTTAGCTGTATCCAGTACTGATGAGCCCATCAAAGGCATTCTTCATTTTCATTACCATTTTTTAAATTTCTATCTTCATTTCTATTACAATGTTTTTTATTTCTAGCATTTTCTTTTGATGTTTTCTCTTAAAATTCTCATCTCTGTGTTTACACTACCCATTTGTTCTTACATCTTGTCCATTTTTCTGTCCACTTTAAAGTCCTTAACATATTATTCATAGCAATTTTAAATTCCTGATCTGATAATTCCAAAATCTCTGCCACATTCAAGTCTGGTTCTGATGTTTGGTTTGCCTCTGCAGTCTGTACTTTTGCTTTTTAGCATGCCTTTGCTGCTGTTGAAAGCTGGACATGGTGTACTAAGTAAGAAAAGCTAAAGTCAATATGTCTTTGGTGTGAGGCTAAGGATTTAGGCTGTGTTTACTGTTGCTGTAGCAGTAGGTGTAGGAGGTCAACAGTTCCTCCTCCAGTGTCCTTGCTTTTGTTTTCTCTGATGTCTTTAGGTTTTCTTAGAATCTCCTAAAACAGAGTCTGAGCCTTGCAGTTCTTTTTAGCTGAACTCCTCTGCTATTATAAAGGAGTCTTTTGCTGTGGTGTAGGGTTTGTGGGAGGAAGATGCATTCTATATTTCTATGATTAAGTGTCAGCGCTTGCCCCTGGAATGTGGACTTCACAAGTGCTCCTCAGCTGTATTTATCCTCTTAGGTGAGATAAGACTAGAAGGGCAGAAGTGATGTGAGATATAGCAGAAGTTCCTCCAGATACAGTGTTGTGCTGTGGGGAAGAAAGAGATGGGTTTCTAAACCCCAGAGCGAGGTTCTGCCTATTTGAAGCTGCTGCTGTGCATGTTAACAGAACCTCTGGGCTGCTCCTATTGAAACAGAACCCATAGGCCATTTAGATAGGGGCCTGATTGCTGGCCGCGAGAATTACAACTCTCATTACTAGAGTTTAGTGAAAAGAAAAAGAAATGTTTATTTAACAGTTAAATAGATTTAGATTATTTGTGGATTTCTGCTGTTGAGTCTTATGCTCTTTAAAATACCCACAAACAGGGACTTCCGGCCAAGATGGAGGCTTAGACGGACACGCTAGGTCTCCCTCTACAACTAGAGAGGAATACAACTACTTCAAAACAAAGGATAACTAGAAATTCCAGAAAATAAAACTACACGGAAGCCCAACATATGAAGTTATAAACCAGCGGTGCCATTTGGGCAGGTAAGAGTTAAAGAGGGCAGCGCTGTTTGCGGTCAGCGGCGGGGCGGCGAAAAAGCCCAGAGGCAGTCAAGCCCCTGGCAGTGCGCGACCCCAGCACTGGGGAAAACAGCCACCACATCGCCTTGAACAGTGAGGCCCAGGGGGGCGGGAGGACGGATCCCGGTCTCCTAGCTGAATAACTGTGTGAATCCATCTTGGACCCCCGCCCCCAAAGAAAGCGCCACAGGGCTGCGAAATAGGTCGTGGACAGGCAGGCGCCGGTCGCTGATTTGTGACGCGTACACAGGCACTGCCCCCTACAGCCAGCCCAAGAAAACAAAACGCATCTGTCAAAATGAGGCAGACAACTATAGAAATCCCGGTGGCACAGCTCACCAGGCAACAGATAGAGAACCTGACAGATGAACAGATAAGAAACCTGTCAGAGGCTCAGTTCTGGGCCATTGTTATCAGGTGGCTTACAGGATTCACAAAAGAGCAGGAAAAAGATAAGAAAGAAGCGAAAAACATTCATAACGAAAGGAACAAAACCACATACGAGACAGATGGTGAGGAAAAAAAATCCAGAGTTCATTTCGACAAACTGGAATATGGAGAAGGAACAAGCAGTCAACCAATGCAGAGAGAGGAAATGGGAAGCAACAATGAGAGGATCAGAAACCTCTGGGACAGCTATAAAAGGCCCAACATAAGAATCATTGGTTTGCCAGAGAGTGAGGAAGATGAACTAGAACTTGAAAAATTGAGTGAAAATATAATAAAGGAGAACTTCCCAGACTTGGGGAAGGGAATAGACTTGCAGGTCCAGGAAGCAAGGAGAGTTCCCAAGAGACTGGACCCAGGGAGAACCACTCCAAGACACATTATAATCAAATTGTCAAAAATTAAAGATAAAGAGAGAATCTTAAAAGCAGCAAGAGAGAAGAAAAGAATTATGTACAAAGGGGTCCCAATTAGACTATCAGCTGACTTCTCAAGGGAGACCCTACAGGCAAGAAGGGACTGGCAAGAAATATTCAAAGTAATGAAAATCCAAAACCTACAACCACGAATACTCTATCCAGCGAAACTGTCATTCAGAATAGAAGGACAGAGAAAGTGTTTCCAGGACAAAATAAAACTGAAAGAGTTCATTAGATCCAAACCACTGTTATATGAGATGTTAAAGGGACTGGTTTAAAAAACAGAAGCTAGGGAGATGAAACAAAGGCAAACTAAACAGGCAACGAGAGTGGAAAAGGAACTGTGGGTACGGGAAGCATATTGGGGGGAGGTCAACAGGGAGGGGGAGTGGGGAGAGGGAGGGAGATGATATAGGAATTGGGGATCAAGGTAGGAGGGAATGGAATAGACGGAGAGAGGTTGGGAGGAACTGTATGCACAACTAATGGACATAATCTAAAAGGGGGGGACAACTGGAGGGACGGGGGCCACCGGGTGGAGGGGAGCAGAGGGAAGGGAAATTGGCACAAATGTAATATTTTAATCAATAAAACACATTAAATCTGAAAAAAAAAATTAAAATACCCACAAACACATAGTTCTGCCTCCCCCTACCAAACCAGGCCAGCCTTAGAAAAATCAGAAACACTGTTTCCCTACTTCCTAGGCACAGTTCAGCTTTACTAGTAGCTGCCAATCACTTAAATATGATTGGGGAGGTCCTTTCTGTGCTGTGGTGCCCTCCAGCTCTCAATGCAGAACCGCCTGGATTCTCAGCCTCCTTATAAACTGCCTTCTTCCTGCAAACCGCATGGATCTCCTCTCCTTCTCAAAACTGCATGGTGAGAGCCTCTTAAAGCAGTCTGGAGAGCCCTCTCAAAACTGCATGGAGAACTTAGCTTCTTTAATCCACATGGAGAAGGTCTCTTCACCAAGCAGCATGGATTGGGCACAAGAGAAAGGCGCACGCGTGCGAGAGAGATCGAGTGAGAGTGAGAGCTAGAGAGAGAGAGAGAGAGAGAGAGAGAGAGAGAGAGAGAGAGAGAGAGAGAGAGAGAGAGAGAGAGCGCTAGAGAGAGCGTGAGGGAGAGCGCGAGACCGAGCAAGCCAGAGAGAACGTGAGACCCAGCTAAAATGTCCGCAGCTGTTATATATCCCTGACTGCATCCTCTGATGCAGTGGGTGTTACAACCAGTTCTGACCATTCACAGATAATGCTGGAAACCAAGACTTCTGATTTGAGGTATGTTTACATGCCTCTCGGTCCAGGTGTTTAATGATCCAAGCAGTGAGCTGGACTCACTGGTGCCAACAGTCTCTGACTGCTCAGGCCTCAGGATCTTAAAGACATTCTGTGACTTAAAAAGAATCTTGATGAGTACTCCATTTTCCCTGATGTTGATAAGGAAATCAAACGAAACTAAGTACAAATGGTGTTTAACCTTAATTGCTTTCTGAACAGTGCATCCGTTCCTTAGCCTTAAAAGAGTAAGTGATTGGATTTCTGTTTTCCTGTTTTTCTGTCTATGAATGCTGTATAAACTTGTTTGTCAGGAAACATTCTCTTCAGTTGACCTTTTGACCTTCCTTTGTTGTAAGTTTCAAGTACATTGTGATCATTCCTGGGATGCGCCTGTGAGCTCATGCCTGGACCCTCCCTGTTAATAAACATATCTGCAAAATCCAATAAAAGGAAGGTGCTTGTTCTGCTCAGTGCTGATTCTGCCTGATTGAGCGGCAGCCCTCTGACCATCTCTCATTCTAACTGCTGGAATTACTTCTGTGCCATTGACCACAAAGTACTAAACACACAGAACCCTATGCAGGCTCTGTAGGCTCCTTCTGTACCATCCCACAGTTCAAGACTCCTCCCATCTTCTTGGGCCATGGATGTATCAAACCCATTTTGCATAACAAAGACACTAGCAACTAGCCCCAGGCATGCAAAGGCATCTTAAAAGCTGCTTCCTTTTCCACATTCCCCAGTCGCAAACTCTGGGGTTTGTTTTTGGACACCCCTGTTTCTGTAACATGCAGAGACCCTGGTGAAGCCACCATCACCATGTCTGACCAGGAGGGAAAACCTTCAACTGAGGACTTGAGGGATAAGAAGGAAGAAGAATACATTAAACTCAAAGTCATTGGACAGGATAGCAGTTAGATTCATTCTAAAGTGAAAATGACAACACATCTCAAGAAACTCAAAGAATCATGCTGTCAGGGAGTTCCAATGAATTCACTCAGGTTTCTCTTTGAAGGTCAGAGAATTGCTGATACTTACACACCAAAAGAACTGGAAATGAAGGAAGAAAATGTGATTGAAGTTCATCAGGAACAAACAACAGGTCATTCAATGGTTTAGATATTCTTTTTATTTTATTTTATTTTTTCTCAGTTCATATTTATTTTTAAAAATAGTTCTTTTGTAATGTGGTGTTCAAAATTAAATTGAAAACTAACTGCCCCCGTCTCTTTAAAACATCTGGTAATTTGAATTCTAGTGCCTATTCATTATTGTTTTGTTTTCATTGTGCTGATTTTTGGTGATCAAACCTCAGCCTCCTTCATATTGCCCTCTCCTTTGTAAATATTACATGTGTGCACAGAGAGGCCACATTTTTTAGAACTGTGAATTTGTTCATAATGACATTTCTAATTAACCTTAAAGTTCTAGCATGTGATTGCTTCACTCCTGGACTATGACTTTCAGTGGGAGATAGAAGTTTTTCAGAGAACTGAACTGTGGAAAAATGATCTTTCCTTGACTTGGAACTACTTTTAAAATCTGAATGTCTGGATCAAAAGAGAGGAATATCAAGTTGGAGTCAAGATAACAGATGAGGTGAGATTAAGGACTAACTCCATAGATGGCTTCACTGAAAAGAAAGGATTTTAAAAATAAAGATCTTGTGAGAAGATCCCAGAAATGTTCTAATTTTCATTAGCAGTTAATAAAGTTACTCATGCAGAAGTTTGTACAACAGAACACTGCTCTTTTTAATTTTATTTGTACTTTTTGGCCTGGGATATGAGTTTTAAATGGAATTGTACCAGCTTCATTAAAATAAGCAAAATATTTGTAAAAAATAAAAAAGGAAGAAGAAGAATAGAAGAAGAAGGAGAAGAGAAGGAGGAAGAGGAGGAGGAGGAGGACTAGATGAGGATGCAGTTGGATATTTCCCTTCCTCTGTTGGTTCATCGTCGGCAGCTGTCCGTCTCGAGAGACGATGGTGTAGCTTCTTAAGAGTCTATCTGCACCGCCGAGAATGGCTGTGCAGTCCGACTCGGGAGTGACACGGTATCTGTCTCCTCCCGTGTTGAATCGACATCTTGCGATGACGCTGGAGTGTCCTCTCCAGTGAAGCTGAAGCTACAGAGCCTGGGCAGGGTGATATGGAGGGTCTGCTGTTGCCCATGCAGCAGACCCCCCCTCTCTTCGCAGCTGAAGGATCCAAGGGAAAGACGGAGTCAATACAGCTTGGCTTCAGGTGCGCCGCAGGAGTTGCCAGTGTTGACTACAACATCAAACCGCCTTAGGGACTCCTGCTCTGGATTTTCTGTCGGGGTTTACTCCCTTAGCCTTTCCCCTGAAGAGGTATGCCGCAAGGCAGCGGAGGTTTTTTGGAATCAGAGTTTTCCTTCTCTGATGTGCCCTGACTGGAAGATCGAACCAGCGACACTTAGCTCGCAGGCCGACGCTCAATCCACTGAGCCAAACCAGCCAGGGTAAGGACACACTAAATAAGAGCCACTTATTGCCCTTATTACTGAGTAGATTATCTAATAAGCCATCCCTATTACTTACAAAGTTTGGAGCCCTAGTTGTTTTGTTTTTTTGAACTGCACTTCATTGTTAGACTCTGGTAAAACCCAACCGAGCTCCTTAGGGTCTGGTAAAGCAAGTTTCCTTTGTTAATGAGTCCCCACTTCCTGCTTCAAGCAGACAAAGATTATTTTCTGATTAATCTTGAGAACCTGGTGGGGTTCCTGGAGGTAAAACTTACAAAACTGGGGCCCCTTATGACTCTGCCTGCAGGGGTTTTGTTTTCTCTGGAGCTAGTCCACACTCAGCTGCCAGGAATTGTTCAATTATCCTTACAGCTGCAGCTTCTTCTCCAGGTAAGCTCTGGTTCTCTCTATCTTCCTCCCTCTCCAGCTTTCAGGTTGGTAGTTTGCCTTGTGACCTCAGTTCTCTGATGAATCTAAAATAAAAGTCATAGATTTTTAGTTTTTCTTAGTGTTTGTTGTTGTCATTGTTGTAAGGATGGGAGTAATAACTTCCAGGCTCTTTACATGTCAGATGAGGAACTGGAAGTCTCCAGAAATAAATGGAGTATGTAATGCTATGGTGCTTGTGCGATGAACTAAATGCAATGATCTGCCCTTGTTTTGAACTGAAGAATGATTCTTAGTTCTCTTTAAGGCAGTTTGACCAGAGACCATGTAAAAGTTAGATGTAAGCTCAATGCAACGGGTTACTCATCTACTTTTTGACATTTCACTCTGTTACTATATGCTTTGAGCAAATAACACAGAAGTCCAAGAAACTAAGCAGCCTAAATAGCCAACTTCATGTAGAAACATTATAAATAGATTTCATACTTTCTTGTAAGTATAACCAACCTTCTCTCTAGGAAGTAAGTGAAATTAAGGAAGCCAGAATATTCATGACATCAAGTTTTCAGTTAAGATACTTGTATTTTCTGAGCAATGGAGCTGTCCTGTCAGTCTTACAAGAGCGTGGTTCAGATGCCAATGAGATCAGAATTGTCTGTGTTGGAGGAGAAAAACTTGGTGTTTATTCTACTGGATGTGTTATTTAGAACTGGCACTAAGCCTGGCTAAAGGTCAAGGGTGGTTTCTATATAATGCAAAAAGGTTAAATAAAAGGTTTTCTTATAATAGACAAATGATATTTCTGAGACTATTATCAGAAAGCTATGATGTTGCTTATGCCAAGAGACACAAGGTTATTTGCCAAAGAGATAACTACTTTAAATCATGGTTTTACTTTGGTGGGTAAAAGATATGGGTAATTTATTAACATTTATTTCAGTTTTATTACAATATATTTTTTTATTTTGGTTTTTCAATTACAGTTGTCCCCTTTTCCCCTAATTTCTCTCCCCCACCCAACCCACCCCCTCTCCCGCAATCATATCCCTCCCCGTTGTCCATGTCCATGAGTCTTTTATACAGGTTCTTTGACTAAACCCTTCCCTTACCTATCCCCCTTCTCTCCCTCTCCCCTCCCCCTATTGACGGCTATTCTGCTCTTTGTTCTATTTAGTTCCTTTGTTTGTGTTGTTCTTTAGTTTCCTGTATTAGGTGATATCATAAAGTATTTTTCTTTCTTTGCCTGGCTTATTTCACTAAGCATAATTCTCTCTAGTTCCATCCATGTTGTTGCAAATGGCAGGAGTTCCTTCTTTCTTTCTGCTACATAGTATTCCATTGTGTAAATGTACCACAGTTTTTTAACCCACTCATCTACAGATGGGCACTTAGGTTGTTTCCAGCACTTAGCTATTGTAAACAGTGCTGCAATGAACATAGGGGTGCATAAGTTCTTCTGAATTGGTGTTTCAAGATTCTTCGAGTATAATCCCAGTAGTGGAGTCACTGGTTCAAAAGGGAGTTCCATTTTTAATCTTTTGAGGTAATTCCATACTGTTCTCCATAGTGGCTGCACCAGTCTGCATTCCCACCAACAGTGCAGTAGGGTTCCCGTTTCTCCACATCCTCGCCAGCACTTGTTGCTTGTTGATTTGTTGATGATGGCCATTCTGACAGGTGTAAGGTGGTATCTCATTGTGGTTTTTATTTGCATCTCCCTGAGGGCTAGTGATGTTGAGCATTTTTTCATGTGTCTATGGACCTTCTGTATGTCCTCTTTGGAGAAGTGTTTGTTCAGGTCCTTTGCCCATTTTTTAATTGGGTTGTTTGTTTTCTTGATGTTGAGTCGTATCAGCTCTTTATATATTTTGGAAATCAGTCCCCTGTCTGTGATGTCATTGGCAAATATGTTTCCCCATATGGTTGGTTTCCTTTTCATCCTGCTGATGTTTCCTTTTGCTGAGCAGAAACTCTTTAGTTTGATGTAATCCCGTTTATTTATTTTTTCCTTTATTTCTCTTGCTTTAGGAAATGTATCCATGAAGAGATTGTTACGTGAGATATCTGATATTTTCTTGCCTATGTTTTCCTCTAGGACTTTTATGGAGTCACGGCTTACATTTAAGTCTTTGATCCATCTTGAGTTTATTCTCGTGTGTGGTGTAAGTTGGTGGTCTAGTTTCATTTTTTTGCAGGTCCCTATCCAGTTCTCCCAGCACCGTTTGTTAAAGAGGCTCTTCTCACTCCATTTTATGTTCCTTCCTCCTTTATCAAATATTAGTTGACCAAAGAGGCCTGGGTTTATTTCTGGACTCTCTATTCTGTTCCACTGATCTATATGTCTGTTCTTATGCCAGTACCAGACTGTTTTGATTACAGTGACTTTGTAGTATTGTTTGATATCTGGTGTTGTGATTCCCCCTGCTGTGTTCTTCTGTTTCAAGATTGCTTTTGCTATTCAGGGTCTTTTTTAGTTCCATATGAATTTATGGAGTATTTGTTCTAGGTCTGTGAAATATGTGATTGGTATTTTAATAGGGATTGCATTGAATCTTTAAATTGCTTTGGGTAGTATGGCCATTTTGATGATGTTGATTCTTCCCATCCAAGAACATGGTATTTGCTTCCATTTATTTGTTTCTTCCTTAATTTCTTTCTTCAATGTTATGTAATTTTCAGAGTACAGGTCTTTTATCTCTTTGGTTAAGTTTATTCCTAGGTACTTTATTTTTCTTGTTGCTATAGTAAATGGTATTTTCTTTTTTGTCTCTGTCTCTGATATTTTATTGTTGGTGTACAGAAATGCCTTAGATTTCTGTATATTTATTTTGTACCCTGCAATTTTGCCAAATTCACTTATTATATCGAGTAGTCTTTTAGTGGAGTTTATAGGATTTTCTAGGTATACTATCATGTCATCTGCATATAATGAAAGTTTCACTTCTTCTTTCCCAATTTGGATGCCTTTTATTTCTTTTTCTTGTCTGATTGCTGTGGATAGGACTTCCAACACTATGTTGAAAAGGAGTGGAGAGAGTGGACAACCTTGCCTAGTTCCTGAGTTCAGGGGGAATGCTTTCAGTTTTTGTCCATTGAGTATGATGTTGGCCTCAGGCTTCTCATATATAACCTTAATTATGTTAAGGTATGCTCCCTCTATTCCCATTTTGCTGAGTGTTTTCATCATAAATGGGTGTTGTGCTTTATCAAATGCTTTTTCTGCATCTATTGATATGATCATGTGATTTTTGTCTTTCATTCTTTTTAGGTGATGTATTATATTTATTGATTTGTGAATATTAAACCATCCTTGCATCCCTGGAATGAAGCCCACTTGATCATGATGTATGATCTTTTTGATGTATTGCTGGATCCTGTTTGCCAATATTTTATTGAGGATTTTAGCATCGATGTTCATCAGTGATATTGGCCTGTAGTTTTCTTTCTTTGTTGTGTCTTGACCTGGTTTGGGGATTAGGATAATATTGGCTTCATAGTAAGAGTTTGGGATTTTTCCCTCTTCTTGGATTTTTTGGAACAGTTTGAGGAGGATAGGAGTTAGTTCTTCCCTGAATGTTTTGTAGAATTCGCCTGTGAAGCCATCCGGTCCAGGGTTTTTGTGTGCAGGGAGATTTTTGATTACTGTTTCAATTTCCTTTTTTGTTATTGGTCTGTTGAGACTTTCCACTTCTTCTTGATTCAGTTTTGGAAGGTTGTATGTTTCTAGAAATCTGTCCATTTCTACTAGGTTGTCAAATTTCTTGTCATACAGTTGTCTGAAGTAATTTCTAACTATCATTTGTATTTCTGAGGTATCAGTCGTGATTTCTCCTCTTTCATTTCTGATTTTGTTTATTTGTGTCTTCTCTCTTTTTTTCTTGATGAGCCTGGCTAGAGGCTTGTCGATTTTGTTTATTTTTTCGAAGAACCAGCTCCTAGTTTTGTTGATGTTTTGGATTGTTTGTTTAGTCTCTATGTCATTTAGTTCTGCTTTGATCTTGATGATTTTGTTCCTTCTTCTTGCCCTAGGCTTTGTTTGTTGTTGTTGTTCTAGTTCTTGTAGCATTATGGTTAGGTTTTTTATTTGAGATTCTTCTATCCTTTTCAGATATGCCTGTATTGCTATGAACTTCCCTCTCAGGACTGCTTTTGTTGTGTCCCACAGGTTTTGGGCTGTTGTGTGCTCATTATCATTAGTTTCTAGAAATTTCTTGATTTCTTCTTTGATGTCATTGTTAACCCATTCATTATTTAACAGCATGTTATTCAATCTCCATGAGTTTGGGTGTCTTTGATTTTTTCTCTGAGGTTGATTTCTAGTTTCAAGGCATTGTGATCTAAAAAGATGCTTGATATGATTTCAATTTTCTTGAATTTGTTGAGGCTTGTTTTGTGACCTATCATGTGGTCTATCTTTGAAAATGTCCCATGTGCACTTGAAAGGAATGTATATTTTGCTTCTTTGGGGTGATAAGTTCTATATATATCAGTTAGATCCATGTGGTTTAGTGTGTTGTTCAATGCCTGTATATCCTTGGTGTTTCTTTGCTTCGATGATCTGTCTATTGTTGATAATGGAGTGTTGAAGTCCCCTACTATGAGTGTGTTGTTGTTGATATCCTTTTTGTGGTCTTCTAGTATTTGCTTTATGTATTTGGGTGCTCCTATGTTGGGTGCATATATGTTTATCAAAGTCATATCTTCTTGATGGATTGTTCCTTTAAGTATTATGAAATGTCCTTCTTTGTCTCTTTTTATTGTCCTTGCTTTGAAATCCGTTTTGTCTGATATGAGGACTGCTACCCCAGCTTTTTTTTCCGGTCCGTTTGCTTGGAATGTTTTTTTATATCCCTTTACTTTCAGTCTGTGTAAATCTTTTGTTTTCAGGTGTGTTTCTTGTAGACAGCAAATATGTGGGTCCTGTTTTCTTATCCATTCCGTTATCCTATGTCTTTTAATTGGAGCATTTAATCCATTTACATTTAAGGTTATTATTGACGTGTATTTATTCATTTCCCTTTGTACCTCTGTTCCTCTCCTCTCTTATTCTTTTCTTCTTTTTTCTTAGAACACTCCCTTTAGCATCTCTTGCAATGCTGGTTTGGTGGAGATGTATTCTTTCAGTCTTCCTTTGTCTGAGAAACTCCTTATTTCACCTATTTTGAATGAGAGCCTTGTTGGGTAGAGGATTCTTGGTTGTAGGCCTTTGTTTTTCATTGCTTGAAATATTTTTGACCATTCCTTTCTGGCTTGTAATGTTTCTGTTGAGAAATCAGTTGATAGCCTTATCGGAGCTCCCTTGTATGTTATTTGCTGTTTTTCTCTTGCTGCTTTTAGGATTCTCTCTTTGTCTTGGAATGTTGCCATTTTAACTATGATGTGCCTTGGAGTGGGTTTTTGGGGGTTCCTCTTCATTGGAACTCTCTGTGCTTCCTGAACTTGTATAACTTTTTCTCTCATCATGTTTGGAAAATTTTCTGTCACTATTTCTCCTATCAGTTTTTCAATTCCATGGTCCTTTTCTTCTCCCTCTCTAATTTCTATGATCCTGATATTATTTCTTATCATGCTATCCTGTAATTCCCTTACATCTTGTTCATATTTTTTCAATCTTTTTTCATTTTGCTGTATCATTTGAGATTACCTACATTATCCTCTAACTCACTAATCTGATCCTCTGCTTCGTTTAGTCTGCTTTTGACTGATTCTACTGTGTTTTTCAGTTCAGAGATTGCATTCTTCATTTCTTCCTGGTTCTTGTTGATAGTTTCTATGTCTTTTTTTATGCTGGTGTAGTTCTCTGCAAGTTCCCTGTAATTTTCTTGGAGCTGCTGGTAACTTCCTTGGAGGTTGTCGTAGTTGATTTTAAGGATGTTGAGTATATTGAGCTTCTTTACCACCATTGTTTTGAATTCCATGTCTTACATTTGGGCTATGTCTATTCCATGTATCTCTCTTTCTGAGGATTCCTCTTTTCTCTTCATTGAGGGGTTATTTTTGCATCTTACCATGTTGGATTCTTTTTGTTTGTTTCTATTTATTTACTTGTTTGTTTTTTGGGGGGAGATAGTCTGCTTTGACTTCCCTCCTTTGTGGTGTGAGATTCTTTATCGGAGACCTGGGGGTTTCAGTGGTGCAGTCTCTTTGATATCCTGAGCCTGATGTTCTTGAGTTACCCTTTATGTCGTTTGTTTATGCTGTTTGGTTATATTTCAGATGTTCTTTGATAGGATCTTCCTTCTGGCTAGTTGGTTGAGAGTCACTCTATCCGCTTTGTCTTGAGTTCTTTTGTGGAGATGCTGTTAAAAACATAAACACACAGCCCAGGCAGGAGACCCACACCCTCAAAAAGTATCCCCCACTCTATCCTGCTATCATCAGCCAACGAGCCCGTATTAATATAAATGTAAAGAGATTAGAGCTTTTATACTATAAGAACAATAGATAAGAGTTGTTTTTGGGGAGGAAAATATAATTTTTGATAGAGGAGGTGATAGATTAATAATAGTTGAAACTGTGCAAGCCAGTAGGTAATATTTACATTGTATGTTAATAAAAATAGAAGAAAAGGATAGAAAAATACATAATATAGTAAGAAAGTGGGATTGTATTGTATTGGGTTTATATAGTAATTATATTCTATTATTTAGAGTGATAGGGGAGCTAAACTAGACACACAAATGAATAAACAACGATTAAAGAGAAAGGATGAGAAGGAGAGGTTATATGCAACACGTTAGAGATAAAGTTTGTTATTCTTTTTGGAAGGGGAGAAAAAAAAAAACATCCGCCCCCCAAAAAACCAAGAAAATAGAAGAAAGAAAAGAAAGAATATAGAAAAAAGAAAGAAGAAAGAGAGAAAAAAAATAACCACAACCCCCCAAAAAAACCCAAGAAAAGAGAAGAAAGAAAGGAACAAAGAAAGATAGAAAAGAAAGAATAAAGAAGAAAGAAAGAAGGTAGAGAGAAAAAAAATTGAAAAAAAAATACCCCCGAAATCCCCCCAAAAAAAACCCAAGAAAAGAGAAGGAAGAAAAGAATAAAGAAAGAAAGAAAGAAAAGAAAGAATTAAGAAGAAAGAAAGAAAGAGAAAAGGGAGAAAAAATTTGAAAAAAAAATCGATGTTTTTACTCCATTTTAGCCTTGGTGTGTTACCTTCTTTTTCTGCGTCCGCTTGCAGCACTGGTGCGCGCCCACGGTTGCCAGCACGGCGTGCTCCTTTGCTGCCTGCTGGAGCCAGCTGAGGTGTCCCTGCTCGCACGGGAGCCTCTACGTGCTCGGGAAGCCCGAGAGTTTGCCCCGCGGTTGGAGTCTATTGTTGCCGGGCCGAGGTGGTTCCGCGTTTGCGCTGAGGTGTCCCTGCGCGGGTCCCTGCATGCGCGCGGGCAGCCAGAGAGCTTGCCCCGGGATTGGCGCCTATTGTCCTCTGGCTGAAGTGTTTTCCTGCTCGCGCGCCGCCCGTGCCCTTAGTCCCGCTGAGCCGAGCTCCGGGAGTTGGTCTCTCGCCTCTTAGGGCAGGGCCTCGGACACTTGTGCTCAGTGGAAGCGAGCTTCCGTGAGTCGTTGCCACCCGCTGTTCCCGTGCTGCAGCTGCCCGCCTTCCCTCACCTGTCTGGGCGGGCACAAACAGAGCCTGTGCTGGTGGTCTGCTTTCCGGCCTGGGGCCCGGCGCCCAGCGCCCACAGGAGCTGTCTAGGGGTATCTGCGCACGGTCCTCTGCGTGTTCAGTGGGCCCTCCCTGTGCCCGTTGGGGCACTGATCTTATGTCCGTTGGGGAGTGTCCAAGGGACGCCTGGACTCCCGGCCCCATGCACCTGGGCCAGTGAGTGAGAGCACTTCCCTATGTGCGCCCCTGCGACCCAAGGGTAGGGTTGGGGAGTGGATGAGCGCGCCTCTGCGCCTGCGCTCCTCAAGAATGGCCTACCACCCCCAAACTTTCCTCCCCTCTCCACCGTCCACTAGAGAAAAATATAAAGGATAATTATGTTCTCACTTGCCCGGCAGCACGCTGTCTCCTGTCCTTCAGCGCCAATGCCACTTGGTTGAGTCCCGTCTCTGCCAGTGGGCAGAGATCCGCTCTCCTCCCGACTCCTCTCCAGGTAGCCTGTGGTTGCCAAAAAGCTTTTGTGTGCTTCCCGCCACAGCTCCGGCACCCGCCCCAGTCAGGAATCCCATTTCTTCCCCTTTTCCTCCGCTATCCTCACTAAACAGGTTGTTCCCAGATGGATTTTCTCTAATCCAGCAGTGCCATGGCTCAACTCCTGCCAGTGTCCAGCTGCTCACTGAGACGTTCTGTCTGCAATTAGCCCAAACTGCAGACGGGTCTCGGAAGCCTGAAACTGCAACCTCTCCTCACTCCTCCACCATCTTACCTCTCTCTACAATATATTTTTTTATTGCAGCCTTTTGGAAATAGAAGTCAAATATAATATCTACTAGACCTTAATATCCTTTATATTGAACTTTTTCTTCATAAAACTATTTCCATATTAAGGAATGAAAAATACAGCCTTTATTGAGTTTCATTTTGTATAGCATATACCTTTTGGACTGGTAGGTAATACTACATAAGTGTGGAATTTTAATAGATTAAATTTAAATGCCAGAGTCATGACTGTAATCACCACAGCAAAAACTGCTCTTCAGTATTAAACTCCCTCTAGGACATTGGAGGCTATCATAGACAATAAAATGGACATTTATTAAGTGTTTTTGCATGACAGCTATTGTCTAAGCACTTACTATGTATTAATTTAACTCAGTAAATAACCCCATAATGTAGGTAGGCAGTACCATTGTTACCATTTTATAGATGATGATGGACTTAAGAAATCAGAAGATTAAACCACTTGTGCAAGCTCATGCATGTAATGAGTGTCATGTTATGCACATGCTCTGGAGCCACATGCTAAACATTTTTGCAAAGAGATGCCCATATCCTTGACTTTAATCCATGAGGGTTGTCTCATTTTCAGTCTTACAGGTATCATTTTAGAAAACACTGCTGGTCACTGAGAGAAGAAGCCCTATGTCTCTGGCCATACTCTCTGGCTACAATTTACCACAGAAATGCAATAAATGCAGTCATGGAGAGTGACCAATGGCTTACTGTTGACTAGGTGATACCTGTAGCTATGGCCTTAGAGGAAATACTTGTTGCTTATATGCATGTGGAGAACGGACTGAGAGCAAGAAGAAAAACCCACCATATATGTCACATTGACTTGGTTTCAACTATTTAGTAATAAAGCTTTAAAAACATTCTATCTCTACCAGATCTTTTCTTTATTAGATTTTATGGTTGCTATACAAAGTACCACAAACTTAGTAACTTAAAACAACAGACATTTTGTCTCACAGTTTTAGAGACTAGAAGTCTGAAACTGAACTGTCAGCAGAATCATGACATCTCCAAAGGCTCCTTCCTTACCTCTTCCTAGATTCTGGTGGTTGCTAGCAATCTGGTGTTCCTTGCATTGAAGACACAGCCCTCTAATCTCTGCTTCTGTCATCACATGACCTTCCTCTGTGGGTCTTTTTTGTCTTCAGTTTCTCCTATTATAAGGACACCAGGCATACTGAATTTAGGGACCACTGTAATCATCTCATTTTAACCGGATTACATCTGCAAAGACCATATTTCTAAATAAAGTTATTTCTGGGGTTCTTGATGGATATAAATTTTGAGGGGGACATTATCTGGAAGCTGGGTAGTTAAATATTTGTCCCTCAGAAATTATGTGGTAGAGCAGAGGAAAGTCTAAAATTCAATTTTTTTTCACAGTGACCAACAGAGCATCCCCTAAAGGCCATATATCAGCATGGTGATTTCTGGTGATCTCTGGTGACTCAATTGACAAATGCTTGCAAAACAGATCCAACATCTGACATGAATGGAAGAAACTGAGAGCAGTGTCAGCATCATTATAATACACCATTGGTTTATTCAGGCTCAGGTTATAAAAGTTTCTTAAAGTTTAAGTCTAAAGAGTAAGGTTGTCTAATATCTATTCTCATGTTAGTCATCTAGAGAAAGCTAAAGATTTTCTTTTGAAATCAAATATATTTCAGATCATCTTGATGCTCTGTTATTTTTAACCATTAGTATTCAGAATAATTGCCAATAGTTCTGTTGCCAACTGTTTGCTGGCTTGTATCCTATGGCTACACATTTAAAAAGCAAAGGACTTATATGGATTTATTTTCACATTCAGTGACCATATAAAGCATCACAAACATGAAAACAGGCCATGGCTGAATTTTATTGGGATCTATATTTGACTCACAAGCTTATTTGATATTGCTGTGTACTTTGTTACTCTCATTAACTGAAAATTTGGCATCTTCAGTAATTTTCTAAATCTAACTCAAAGCTGCATGGCATTTGGTAATTAGGAGCCTGATGGTTAGCACAGGATCCAGAGAGGCAACAATAGTAGGTCTATATATAAATTTTTCGGCTTCCCACATCTGCATATTGGAGGAACATATGCTATATGTTAGTCATTAACTCTATTTCTTTGGGATACAGTAAGCTCATCAAAACTCAAACAATCAGAGAAAGATAAATACCATATGATTGCACTCATATGTGTAATCTAATAAACAAACTGAACTAACAAGGAAAATGGGGACAGACTCATAGATGGAGAGCAGGATGACAGCGGTGGGGGGAAGTTAGGAGGTGGAAGGTCTAGTAAAAATGAAAAGGGATTCATGGACATGGTCAACAGTGTGGTGATTGCTAGGGGGAGGGAGGTATAAAGGGACTAAATGGTAATGGAAAAAATACAATAAAGATTAAGTAAAAACAAGAACAAAAACAAAAACAGAAAAACCCTTACTTGAACAAAATATCAGAGGTTCTTTTCTGGCCACTCTCTTTTACATTTGGGCACTGCTTCATTATCAAGAGATCAATAAATCAATATGCACAGTTTATTTCTGGAGCAAATACATTCTCTTGTCACTATTAATGAGACATGGTGAGGTGGGGGACAAGGAAGAGAGCTCAATCCTCTCCATTTTGATATGAATTCTTGGAGACCACAGGAAGTACCAGCAAGAAGGTTCCTAGTGAGCTTTCTAGAATTGAAACAGATTCCTCCCTTTCAAAATTGACTTAGACTAACAGTGACAATAACATATCTACAAAGGTCCATGAAGCTGATGTTTATGTCCTCTCCTTCCTGCATGTTTCCCCTTTTCTTCCTTAGACATTATGGTCTTGGTAGTTTCCAGCTAGCTGAAATATTATGACTTACATGAGAGAGAATTACCTAACCAGCATGCTAGGTCATTATTAAGAACAGTTTGTTCCTGAGAATACAAATTTGTATTTTGAAAGGCAATCTACTGCCACTGAGTTATATGACTTGCTTGAAGAAGAAGCAAACAAATATTTACTGTATAGCTATAATAGCAAATAAGAAAGAGGCACAGTAGTGTAATACTTATAAGTTTAGCACAGGAATCTACAGTCAAACTGCCTGGGCTGGAAACCAGGGCTGCCATTGAGCTCTCTGACTTCTGGACTGGTGCTTATACATTACATAAAGATACTAATAGTCCATATCATGTAGAATTATGTACAATATATAGTAGCACTAGTTACTGTACAAGTTTTTATGGTTTAACCAGAAGAAGTATATTTCTAACACAGAAATTTAAAAAAAGATATTTCTTATAGGCAAGTATTGTTTTTTCAGTGAGTTGGGGCCTCTCCATGATGTAGTTCTGAGGCAGGCCACCCCCAATGCCCATGGCTTAGTGGAAACTCACTGTCTAGCAGTGGTCTCAGGAATGTGGATGAGAGACAATAAGTAACCCAAACACTGTATTTCGTCTAGAAGGAGGAAAGGTGGCTGATCTCTCTAAGGGAGAAGAGCCCCTACCAAACCTTCCAGGCTCCTTTTATTGAGGAGGGTATCTGGGGGAATACAGAGTCAGCATATACAAATCATCAATCCATCTCAAGTGCTTAAATTACTGTTAATAATCACTGGTTACTAATAACAATGCAAGGAACACAATGAACATTCTGGGTCACAGTCCACTAGGCATCCTGGCACTATGTGGACATTAACTGAATACACCTTCTGGGTACTTGATATTACTCAAAATCTATAGCTAACTTAAAATATAAGAAAAACAGAGCAAGATTTGAAGCAGAATATGCATTCTTTAAATCCAATTCCCATGGGGACCCCCTGAATGAGTTTTTGGGTCATATCGATCTCCAGCCTTCCTGGTCTTCTGGTTAAGACTTACAGGGCTCCCAGGGGGGCCTAGCTTGTAACTGGGCTATAATTCTTGTAACCATGCAGGGCAGTCCCCTACATAGTTCTACTGCCTTTAACATAAGGCACCAAGGTTATGAAGTTTCCATTTTGGTTTCTTCTTTGTGTCAGTTTCTATATATTAGATAGGTCTGCTATGACTCCCAGTTTTCATGGGGTGGCTTACGTAGTAGGTGTCCTATGAGGTCCAGTGGTAAGGTCTCCTTGATTACCTGAGCTGGGTGCTCCATAAAGGTACCTTGTGTGGGTGTGAGGACAATAGAGGCTGTCAAGCTCCCTCACTTTGGATGCCTGGGCATGGGCCACTTAGAGATATAATTAGATTTGCATGTGCAGTGCACTTGCAGTTATATAAATAATGATGTCATATTTTGGCAAGCAACTGGCTTCGTCTATGCATAGTATATAAGGAGTGGAATCCCCATGGAACCTCACACACTTGGCAGGGAGCAAGCACAAATACTGTAGTACCTGCAATAAAGGAATGTCAGAAATTCCTTCGCTATCCTGTCTATTGTTCTGGTTGCCCAAATCAAGACTGAACTTGCGCTGTCTAGAACAGTTCCACAACAGTGGGTTATATGGACCTTCCTGTTATAATTGAGTCTTGACTGCTATTGCCCAGTTTGTTTGTAGGAGTGACCCTCAGGCTGGCTGACTGTGAAGCTGAACCCCAACCACAGCATGGGAACTGCTATGAAAGTGCTGACTACACGAAGTGAAATTCACCGGAGCAGGGTCTTGTGCCTGCCAAACATCGAGATCAAGGAACAAATCAAAAGGTACTTTGAGAGAAATGAAAGTAAAAACACAACCACCAAAGACTTCTGGCCTAGACAGACATGCTGGGTCTCCCTCCACAACTAAGAAGTAATACAACTACCTCAAAACAAGAGACAACCAAAGTTCCAGAAAATCAAGCTGCATGGAAGCCCAACAAATAAAGGTATAAAGAAGAAATACTCATCCAGACAGGTATGACAGCTCTACCTAAGACACAGAGGCAAACAAACAAGGGATCCTGTCAAGATGAGGAGACAGAGAAGTATGGCCCAAAAGAGGGAATGGATCAAGGTTCCAGTGGGAGAACTAAGTGATGAGCAGATAGCCAACCTAACAGATGTAGAGTTCAAAACACTGGTGATAAAGATACAGGCTTCACAGATATGCTTAAGTATGGCAAACACATAAGGGAAGAAGTGAAGGCTATGCTAAGTGAAATGAAAGAAAATCCACACAAAACCAATGGTGAGGGGGAGGAAACTGGTTCAAATCAATGATTTGGAATGTAAGGAAGAAAAAAACAGTCAACCAGTACAGAAAAAGGAAACAAGAATTGAAAACATTGAGGAGAGGCTTAGGAACCTCTGGGACAACTTTAAATGTACCAACATTAGAATCATATGGGTGCCAGAAGAAGAAGAGGAAGAGCAAGAAATCAAAGGCTTGTATGAAAATATAATGAAGGAAAACTTCCCTAATTTGGCAAAGGAAATAGACATAGAAGTCCAGGAAGCACAGAGAGTCCCAAACAAGCTCAATCCAAAGGAACCACACCAAGACACATCATAATTAAAATGTCAAAGGTTCAAGATAAAGAGAGAATCTTAAAAGCAGCAGAGACGAGAGTTATCTGCAAAAGGGTTCCCATAAGACTGTCAGCTGATTTCTCAAAAGAAACTTTGCAGGCAAAAAAGGACTGGCAAAAAGTATTCAATTTCATGAAAAGCAAGAACCTACAACCAAGATTACTCTATCCAGCAAAGCTATCACTTAGACTGGAAGGGCAGATGAAGTGCTTCCCAGACAAGGTAAGGCTGAAGGAGTTTATCATCACTAAGTCATTATTACATGAAATGTTAAAGGGACTTATTTAAGAAAAAGAAGATAAAAACTATGAACACTAAAATGACAACAAACTCACAACTATCAATGATTGAATCTAAAAAATAAAAACAAAATCCAACTAAGCAAGCCAGAATAGGAACAGAATCATAGGTATGGGGATCACTTGAAGGGTTATCAGCTGGGTGGGGGAACAGGGGGAAATGGGGAAATGGTGCACAGATTAAGAAGCATCATTTGTTGGTACAAAATAGACAGGAGGAAGTTAAGAATAATATAGGAAAGGATGAAGCCAAAGAACTTATATGCACAACCCATGGACATGAACTGAGGATGATGAGATTGCTAGAGGGAAGGGGGTAACTGGGCAGAAGGGAGCAAAGGGAAAATAAATTGGGACAACTATAACATCATAATCAATAAAATATACTCAAAAAACAAAAAGTAAAAAAAGAATAAAAAATAAAATAAAACCACAATAAGATAGCATGTCACACCTGTTAGAATGTCTATCATTAGTGAATCAACAAGCAACACATGCTGGTGAGGGCATGAAGAAAAGGGAATCCTAGTGTAATGTTGGTGAGAATGCAGACTGGTACAACCACTGTGGAAAACAGTATGGAATTTCCTCAGAAAACTAAAAATGAAACTGCCTTTTAACCTATGGATTCTATTGGAAATATACCCTAAGAATCCTAAAACACCCATTCAAAGAACTTATACAATCCTATATTCATAGCAGTGCTATTTACAATAGCCAACTGCTAAAAACAGCTTAAGTGCCCATCAGTACAAAAAACAAAACAAAACCATGGGTCATTTACACGATGTAATACTATGGAACAGAAAGAAAGAAGGAATTCCTACCTTTTGTGACAACATGGTTGGAACTGGAGACTATTATGCTAAGTGAAATATGCCAGTTGGTGAAGGACAGATACCATATGATCTTACTTATGAGAGAAATCTAATGAACAAAATAAACTAAGGAGCAAAAAAGAACCAGAGACATGGAACATGCAATGGACTAATAGCTGCCAGAGGGAATCAGGGAGGGGGATAACGGTGGAAAGAAGAGGAAGGGATCAATAAAAGAATGTGTATAAATGACCCATGGGCATGGACAACAGTGTCGGCATTGACTGTGGGAGTGGGTGGTGGGTTGGGTGGAGGAGGCAAGGGGGGAGGGAATTGGTACAACTCTAACAGAATAACAATAGTAAATAAATTAACAAACTAGGAAAATATAAACAAACAAAACCAAAAGTCAGTTAGAATAAGAAAATAATAGAGATGAGAGAGGAAAAGAGGAAAATAATTATGAAATGATCAATGGAAATAACATTTTTTTGAAAAGATTAAAAAGATTGATAAAATTTTAACTAAACTCATCAGAAAAAAAGAAAGCATCCAAGTAAAAAACTTAGAAATAAAAGAGGAGTTGGAACTGATACCACAGAAATACAAATGTATATAAGAAAATACTGTAAAAATTATATGCCCTCAAACTGAACAATCTGGAAGATATGGATAAATTTCTAGAAACATAAAATATTCTACAACTGAATAAAAGAAGAAAGAGAAAACTTGAACAGTCTAATTTTAACCAATGAAGTCAAACCAGTAATCAAAAAACTCAATAAATAAAAACTTAGACTGGATGGATTCATAGGTAAATTTTACCAAACATTCAAAGAATAATTAATACCTATACTTCTCAAGCTATTTCAAAAACTTCAAGAGTAGGATAGACTCCCAAGCTTATTTTATGAGGCTAGTATTATCCTGATTTCAAAACCAGAAAAAGCATTACAAAAAAAATTTACAGGCCAACATCCCTGATAATATAGGTTAAAAAATCCTCAACACAATATTAGCAAACTAAATTCAGCAATACATTAAAAAAATCATACACCATGATCAAGTGGGATCTATCCCAGAGGTGCAAAATTGGTTCAACATCTGTAAATCAAGTAACATCATAGACAACATAAGCAAAATGAAGAGCAAAATCATACAATTATATCAATATATGCAGAAAAAGTATTTGACAAAATTTAACATCTATGTATGATAAAAACTGAGCAAAATGGGGATAGAAGAAACATTCCTCAACATAATAAAGACCATATATGACAAACCCAAGGTAACATCATACTCAGCTATGAAAAGCTGAAAGCATTTTCTTTAAGATCAGGATAGGGCAAGGCAAGAATGTCCACTCTCACCACTTTTAATCAACATAGTGTTTGAAGTCCTAGCCTCTATTAATCAGAAAAGGAAAAAGAAAAGAAGAAGAAGGCATTCAACTGGAAAGGAAGAAGCAAAACTGTCATTATTTGCAGATGACATGATACTCTCTATAGAGAACCTTAAAGATTCCACTAAAGAATCTATTAGAACTGATAAATAAACTTGGTAAAGTATCAGGATACAATATAAATATTCAGAAATAGAGTGCAAGTTTATATATTTTAATAATGAACTATGAAAAAGAGAAATTAAGCCCTGGCTAGTATGGCTCTTGGTTGGCACATCATCCAATAAGTTGAAAGGTTGTGGTTTCTATTCCTGGTCAGGGCACATACCTAGGTTGAGGTTTCAATACCAGTCGGCACACTTATAGGAGACAACTAATGGATGTTTCTCTCTCATGTTGATGTTTATCTCTCTGTCTCCTCTTTCTCCCTTCCATTCTCTCTAAAATCAATAAAATATTTTTTTTAAGAAAGAGAAATTAAGAAAACAATCCCTTATACAATTGTGTCAAAATATACCATGTTTATGTATTGAAAAAATTAAGATTAAAATGTCTATACTACTTAAAGCAATCTGTAAATTAAATGTAATTCCTATCAAAATAACAATGATATTTTTACATAACCCCCCTCCCCAAAATAATAATAATCCAAAAATTTGCATGGAATCCCCAAAACCCTGACTAATTACAGCAATTTTGAGAAAGAAAAACAACAAACTATACTACAAACGTATAGTACTCAAGACATCATGGTACTAGCATGAAAAAAGCACATGGGTGCAGCAGTAGGGCTCTCACCTTCAGTCACCTGAAACCACACACAGGGAAGTTTGAGGGCAGCAGAAAGAGTGGCGTGGTTTGTGACTGTCAGACAAACAGGTCCACTGGATGTCAGTAAGACTGGAAACATAACAGAATTGGGTTTCTTTCTCTGGACAAGAGATGGAGGTGAGTGTTAGGTGCTTGACACAATCGAGTTTTCTAAAGTTTTTTTCAAAGGTAAGAGGGAGTCAGCTGGCAAACTCTTGATACATTGAGACAGGGAGGTTGGGTGCCTCTTTCTTTTTGGTAGCCGGCAGTGTTTTTGCAGTGTGGTAGTTTTATAGTTTTATAATTTTATAGTTTTATGTAGCCTCACTTGCTCATTTTGACTTTGGTTGCTTTTTTGTGGCATCAAAGTGCAGAGAGTGTGGGGGTAATTAAGCCACAACCACAGCATTCGGTTTAGAAAACACCTTTTTTAAAAAACCATACAAGTTATTTAGTAAACCACCCAGGATAAAAGTAAGGGTCTTTTTCTCAATAAAAACTTGCACGACTCTCTGAAAAACCACATCAACATCCAGTGACTCTCCAGGGATCCCATGATCCATTCTGGGAGATAAATGCTCATCTTACTCAGGACAAAGAAAGTCATGACCTCCAGCAGCAACTCCATGGCAATGCATTTTGTAAGAATCATGACTGAATTCTGAGAGAATATACTGGTAGTGACAGTCTGGGCTCCTCTTAGGACAGTAAGAGGTCTGCAGGTCTAGATGTACTGCCGAAAGATGAAGTCTGAAGACTTTGGGGATGTGAATGGTATGTGAATGCTTTAGAGATTTGTGTTCCTTTTTCTGGTTCATCAGTTGTCTTTGCTGCCAGTGGCCAAAAAATGGTAATGTGAAAGCTAAAAAAAATAAAAACAAACAAACAAACAAAAAACAACAACAACACATAGATCAATGAAACAGAATAGAGAACCCAGAAATAAACCCACACCTATATAGTCAATTAATATAAAACAAAGGAGGCAAGAACATACAATGGGATAAAGACAGTGCATTCAATAAATGGTGTTGAGAAAACTGAACAGGTATGTGCAAAAAAATGAAACTAGACCACCTTTTTACACCCTATACAAGAATAAACTCAAAATGGATTAAATACTTAAATGTAATACTCAAAACCATAAAACATTAGAATACATAGGTAGTAGCTCTCTGACACTTCTCTTAGCAATATTTATTTTCCTGATATATCTCCTTGGAGTTAATACCCAACATTTAAAAAGATCTTATATAACACAGCACCCAAAAAACTAACAGTCCAATTAAAAAATGAGCAGAAGGTCTGAATAGACATTTCTCCAAAGAGGACTTATAGATGGCCAATAGACTATGAAGATGTTCAGAGTCATTAATCATCAGAGAAATGCAAAGTCACAATGTTATCACCTCACCCTGTTCAGAATGGCTATCAATAAATCAACAAACAAGTGTTAGTGAGGATTTCGAGAAAAGGGAATCCTCATGAACTGTTGGTGAAAATACAGAGGTGCAGCCAGTATGGAAAACAGTATGGAGATTCCTCAATACCTCATGATTCAGAAATTCCAGTTTTGGGTATATATCCAGAGTAACCCAAAACACTAATCTGAAAAGATATATGCAATTCTATGTTCATTGCAGTTGCAGTGTTATTTACAATAACCAAGACATGAAAGCAAGCAAAGTGCCTATCAACAGATGATTGAATAAAGAAGTTGTACATATATACAGTGGGATATTACTTGGCTATAAAAAGGATTAAAACTTACCATTTGCAACATTTGTGACGTGAATAGACTTAGAGAATATTATGCTACATTAAATATGTCAGACAGAGAAAGACAAATATTATATGATTTCACTTATATATGAAATCTAAAGAACTAAATAAACAAAACAGAAACAGACTTAAAGCTATAGAAAACAAACTGTAATTTGCCAAGTGAGAGGAGAGATGAGATGCTGGGTGAAAAAATTAAACAGATTAAGAAGTACAGATCGGTAGTTACAAAATAGTCATGGGGGTAAGAGTACAGCACAGGGAATATAGTCAATAATGTTGCAATAATTATGTAGGGTATCGGGGGGATTACTTTGCAAGTATGTGTTTGTTCAATTACTATGCTGTACACCTTAAACTAATACAAAATAATATTGAATATAACTATAATTGAAAAGTAACACTAAAAAATTAAAACCAATCAATCAATCAATAAAATTGGTAAGAAAGAGAGGGTCACAGCCAGTGTTGTCTCAAATTCCCCTATTTCAATCTTTTTTGCCCCCATTTTTAAAAACCAAATTTCCTGAAATTACTCTGATTTCTGTTGTCAAAAGAGTTTTTCAAAGCTGTCCCTGTTTCTGGACTATTGCTACAGAGAACAGCAGCTTTCCTAGTCTTTGTTGTTTATTTTAGGCAACCTATAAATCATTCTCTTCTTTTCCTCCTTGGTTTGGAACCAACTGAGAAATACTCATGGTTATAAGAGATAAAAATGTTAGCTTCATTTCAGAGGAGAGTTGGATTGGAAGATATGTTACAAAGGGTGATGTCGTGTGAATGTTAAGGATGTGAAAGTTTATCCTGGTCAGTAGCTCAGGTAGACAAGGGCAGGACTGAGTCCTATAAGCTTACCATGTGGAAGAGAAGAGAAGAGAAGAGAAGAGAAGGTGGCTTCCAGAGGCCTGATGGACTTCACAAGAGCTAAGCTTTAGTCCTTTATTTACTCACCAATTACATGTCTTCCTTTTGGGAGAAAATAAAAGAGTTTTTTTGTGTGTATTTTTATGTCTGGGAAATTCCCTCTCTTCCATGGAAATGCAAGGAGTAAGAAAACGTTTCTCCCTAAGAAACTATTTCTTCCTAAGAATGTTCAATTCCATTCCCATTTATAAGGTAGAGAATGTCCCACTTGGAGAACCAGAACTCAAATGCCTGCTATTAAGGCAATAGTCAGGTTAGGATAATAGCTATAATAAACAATTCCCAAATCTCCATTGTATGTCACAACAGAAATACAGTTCTTGTTCAAATCATAGTCAAATGGGATTGTGGGTAGGCAGGTGAGATGGTCGGTCAAGGAAGGGGTGGGGAATGAGAAAGCTTGGCTTCATACACTTACTCAGGCACTTGGTCTCCTTTCATTTTATGCAGGAATTTTAAACTTTTTTTTTGGTGTCATGGTACATTCATTATCTCTCAGAATCTCAGCATCCTCCACTAAATTCTTTGCAGATGGTGAACAGATTAAGAAAGTGCAGGTAGAGGGTTGTGCCAGAGATTTCAGGAGCCAGATTGAAAGCAGCATGTTGTTTCTGCCCACATCCTATTGGCCAGCAGTCAGTTATGTGGTCTCAACTGACCATAGGGAACCTCAGAAACAAGTCTTCCCAAGAGTACATGAGGAACATTAATTGAAAGTGAGAGACAAGAAAGCATTGTCTCAGCACGGCATCACATTCATGTAAATACTACCCAGTCAACCAAAGCAGTTTTACAGTAGTTCAAGTCTTTCCTTTGAGAAGTCCAAAGAATAGATCCATTATAATGCTGCTGAATTAGAAAAATAGTTTCTATTGTGTACTGTTCACTTAGAATATTGTACACATCCTAAGTGTACAACTTGATGAGTTTTTACAAATGGAACACACCTGTATAACCAGCACCTGGATTAAGATACATCACCAACCCCCCCAAAGCCCCTTTGAATCCTTGCCAGCCACCAACTCCTCCAAATGAGCCACTATCCCAACTTGTAGCCATGTAGTTACTTTTGCTTGATTTTGAATGTTCTATAAATGGAACCACATTGTGAAAAAATAAAGTCTCATAAACAGTCTTGTACACGTCCTTTTGTGGACACATGTATTTAATTGTTTTGAATAAGTAAGAGTAAAATTTCTGGGCAATAAGGTAGGTGTATGATTAGTTTTATGAAAAACTGCATATAAACAATCCTTTGAAATGTGAAAAAAGAGGTCATAAGAAAATAATTTTAATGAGGCTAGTGATTTTTTTCACTGGCAAAGAATGAAATGGATTGGTCCATATTGGAATCGTTTCATTTTTATTTTATTAAAGTCTTATTTTGTTTTTGCTTTTAATATATATATTTTTAGGGAGAGCGGAACAGAAGAAGAAAGGAAGAAAAACATCTATGTGCCAGAGATACCTCAATCAGTCACCTCTCACACACTCCCAACTGGGAACCTGGCCTGCAACCCAGGCATGTGCCCTGACTGGGAATTGAACTGGCAACCTTTTGGTTTGCAGGCCAGCACTCAATCCATTGAGCCACATCAGCCATGGCATAATAATTTTAATATGGAGAATGCACACTTAAATATTAAGAACCACATTTCTTCTAGAATATTAGCATGGTTTTAATTTTAAACATATTAATGTCAAGTAGAAAAATATACATGCTTCATTATATTAAACTGGGAGATTTGAAAGACCATAGAGAAATTCTAAAGGTCCAACCAACTAAAAGTCCGCAGCTGCAATGTTTAATTAAGCTCTGGAAAGTCAACTACATGTTTATCTTGGCCACATGATCGTCTCCATTTTAAATATCAGTTTAGGTATTATGCTATAAATTCAGAGAAGGTGGTTACTCTTTTCCTGACCAGACATAGATCCAGCTGGAAAAAATAATTGTGAAACGTCAGATCATCATAGACTCTCTTTTTACCTGTCTCCTTCTCTTCCCTTTATGTTTTCTTCTCTCCAATTTTTTAAAAAATTTTTTTAGTTCTTTGGACTCTTGATTTTATCTCCAACCCCAAGTCACCTTAGGAATCCAGGAAATATTACATAACATTGACTTATTGTATTTATTTCTATGCTCATTCTTAGTAAAATGAGCTTTAGAATTATAATACCATTCTTACAGGTTATCATTACTTTGCTAGTGACCCCTAATGTCACTAGTAAAGCCTTTTTGGAGGCTTATGACTAAAATTCAAATGATTTGTATAGAATAAGCTCGTATAGTGCCCCTGCCTGTGTGGCTTAGTTGGTTAGAGCACCATCTCTTAACTAAAAGGTTGGGGGTACAATTCCCAGTTGGGGCACATGCCTAGATTGCATGTGCAGTCCCTGATCTGGATGTGTACAATCCCCAGTCTGGGCATGTAAAGGAGGCAAGAAATTGATGCTTCTCTTGCTCATTGATGTTTGTCTCTCTCCCTTCCTCTCTCTCTAAAAAGCAATGAAAAAAAATATTCTCAAATGACGATAAAAATTTTTTTTAATAAAAAAGAAGCTCATATAGTTGTGATCAAGGCATGCCTTTTGGTATTCTGTTTTTAGTGAGCAAAATGAATGTTTATTGAATAAATTAATGAGAAAATGAATGCATTATGTGAAGTAGAAAAGACATGGTGCTATGGCAGCAGCAGACTTCTCTTCTGAATCATTTACTACTTGAACAAACTTAAGTTAGTTTGTTCTTCTCATCTATAATGTGAGAGTAATAAGTACCTTTCAGGATGATTATAAAAAGATGAGATGATTTATATTCAAATGATTTATAAAGAATTGACCTCTATACAAAAAAATGTTATTATTGACCTGATAAATAATGATTCAAAAACTTTTCTGAATAACAAAATTAAGACTCCCTATTGTCTTCATTTTATAGTGAATTAAGGAGTGTGACTAGGGCCAATTATTGCCTTTTGGAAGGAAACTATGTTTACACTAAAGCCTGTGTGACCTAAGGGAAGAATTATATCCCAAAACTCTAATATCAAAGTATCAAGCTATGTCTGGCAATGTCTGGCTAGATCTGTTTCAGGTAATTTAGTAAATGTTAAAATCCAGACAGATTGTCTGAGCTAGAATTCAAAGGGTTTTTGTGAAGTCTAAGGTTTTCTTTCTTAGACACAAAACATTTTCTTAACATCATCATCCATGAGAAAACAATCTTTTTTCTGAGAAAAAAAATCTTACTTTGGAGAAATCTTCTGTAGGTTCTTAAAGGCCTAGGTCCACTAAATAATCTAAATGATTATCTGCTGAGGAAATTTTTTTCAAACTGTTTTCCTTTAAATGTGCTTTCATGTGTTATAGAGACCTTAGACAAAGATTGGTTTTTCCCAGAAAAAATATATAGTGAAATAAATCACTATAATAAAGACACTGTTTTGGCATTGCCAACACATACAGCAATTCTAGACTTTTGGTGCTAAGTTCAACTTCATTTTAAACTCCATGAAGTCTTAAGCACACTTTACATATAGAAACAGTTGCATACTGAACTTATTAGGGGAAAGAAACAAACTTAATGTTCTGTAAAGTACAAAGTTTATAAGTATATGGACATGAGAATATAGTTTTGTGACTAGTCCATGGGTAATCATTAGCAGTTAACTCAAATCCTAAGATAATTACATGTGTATTTACACTTCCAAAAAGGAGTTTCTTAGTTTCCATAGCACTCCATGGTCCTGGCTCTCCTACCTGTGCAGGCTTTTGTGGATTCAACTGAGTTTGTAAGACGAGAATATTTCACAGAGATTCAGAGAAAGGACAGCTCATAAGATTCTTCTGCTGATTTTATTCTATTATGCCCATTCTTTTAGCCTGCTCTATTTTCCACTGGAACACAGTGCAGAGCTCTGCATCTATGGCTACTGAACCACTTTCTTTGACCTTGTTAGTCTCTTAAGCTATTATACAAGTTCCTTTCACCTTAAAAATTCTGAGTACAGTCTTAACTCACTGACTTTTTCAAATACTATGTCTCTAATTTCACACAGACTGGTTTCCACCCCACAACTCCAGTTCTGCACTGCATTTCACAGGCAGAAAGAAATTGAGAGATCGCCTGTTAACTCCTGTTTCACAAAAGAGGAAAATTAAAGCCTGAGTGGGGTTATTTCTTCTACACACAGCTGATATCTGTGAATAGTACCTGGGTGTACACATACTTCTTCTGGACAGTCCGCCATCTTCTTAGCTTCTTTATGTGCTATTGTTTATCCCTTCCTGGGTTTTCTCTGCTCTCTATGCTGCTGGAGCTTCCACCTCTCAAGTTCCAATATTGCTCTCCCTGACTGCACCCTCTCTGTGACCTTTCTTTCAAGGCTTGTCCTCTCTGTCAGGGTACCTGCTCATCTCTCTCAGCTCATTTTGGAGGGATCCCAAAACTCCACTTGGAGCTTTGACTTAGTCTTTACATTTTAATTTCAAATTCCACTATCTCCAACTCTGTCTCCTCTTCTTCCCAGATACCCTAACTAAAAAACTCCTTATTTCTGTCACAATTACTATAATTATCCCAGTCACTAAGGGTTGAGCTCTTTGTGGAAGTTTTGACACCTGCTTCTCCACAGCCAGTCACCAAGACCTTTGAACCTACCACTTATTGTGTGACTTAAACTCTTCTTTTCTTTTCCACCTTGTGTAGTTCAAGTTCTCATTTCCTGTTTTTCTTGTCAACTTAGGTTTCTCCTGTTCCTCCCACCACCCTCAATCCTGGAAAAAGAATTCTACAACCATTGCCATATTAGCTTTCTTCACTAAATCAGGGTAATAACAACAAGTTAACCTTCATGAGAGGTTCTTTAATGTGAGATACACATGTCTTCAATTAATCCTAACAAAAACCCTATGAGGTTGATAGTATTATTTTGATTCCCATGTTACAGGTAGAAAAATGAGTCTCATAGACTGCACCACTGAATCCCCCAGATCTACCATAAAAAAATCTCATACCACAAAGGTGGGAAGGCAAAGCAGACAAATCCAAATAACAAAAACAAACAAGAAGAATCCAACATGGTAAGATGCAGAAACAACCTCTCAATGAAAAGAAAAGAGGAATCCCCAGAAAGAGAGGTAGATGGAATAGACATAGCCCAAATGTCAGACATGGAATTCAAAACAATGGTGGTGAAGAAGCTCAATATGCTCGAAAACCTCAAAAACAACTATGACAACCTCCAAGGAAGTTACCAACAGCTCCAAGAAAATTACAGGGAACTTGCAGAGAACTACACCAGCATAAAAAAAGACATAGAAACTATCAACAAGAACCAGGAAGAAATGAAGAATGCAATCTCTGAACTGAAAAACACAGTACAATCAGTCAAAAGCAGACTAAACAAAGCAGAGGATCGGATTAGTGAGTTAGAGGATAATGTAGGTAATAAATCTCAAATGATACAGCAAAATGAAAAAAGATTGAAAAAATATGAACAAGATGTAAGGGAATTACAGGATAGCATTAGAAAAAATAATTTAAGGATCATCGGAATACGAGAGGGGGAAGAAAAGGAGCATAGAATTGAAAATCTGATAGGAGAAATAGTGACAGAAAATTTTCCGAACCTGATGAGAGAAAAAGCTATGCAAGTCCAAGAAGCACTGAGAGTTCCAATGAAGAGGAACCCCCCAAAACCCACTCCAAGGCACATCATAGTTAAAATGGCAACATTCCAAGACAAAGAGAGAATCCTAAAAGCAGCAAGAGAAAAACAGCAAATAACTTACAAGGGAGCTCCAATATGGCCATCGACCGATTTCTCAACAGAAACATTACAAGCCAGAAGGGAATGGTCAAAAATATTTCAAGCAATGAAAAACAAAGGCCTACAACCAAGAATACTCTACCCAGCAAGGCTCTCATTCAAAATAGAAGGTGAAATAAGGAGTTTTTCAGACAAAGGAAGACTAAAAGAATACATCTCCACCAAACCAGCATTGCAAGAGATGCTAAAGGGAATATTCTAAGAAAAAAGGAGGAGAAAAAAACAAAAAAAGAGTAGAGGAACAGAGATACAAAAGGGAAATGAATAAATACATGTCAATAATAACCTTAAATGTAAATGGATTAAATGCTCCAATTAAAAGACATAGGATAACGGAATGGATAAGAAAAGAGGACCCACATATTTGCTGTCTACAAGAAACACACCTGAAAACAAAAGATTTACACAGACTGAAAGTAAAGGGATATAAAAAAATATTCCAAGCAAATGGACCTGAAAAAAAAGCTGTGGTAGCAGTCCTCATATCAGACAAAACGGATTTCAAAGCAAGGGCAATAAAAAGAGACAAAGAAGGACATTTCATAATACTTAAAGGAACAATTCATCAAGAAGATATAACACTGATAAACATATATGCACCCAACATAGGAGCACCAAAATACATAAAGCAAATACTAGAAGACCACAAGAAGGATATTAACAACAACACACTCATAGTAGGGGACTTCAACACTCCATTATCAACAATAGACAGATCATCCAAGCAAAGAAACACCAAGGATATACAGGCATTGAACAACACACTAAACCACATGGATTTAACTGATATATAAGAACTTTTCACCCCAAAGAAGCAAAATATACATTCTTTTCAAAGGCACATGGGACATTTTCAAAGATAGACCATATGATAGGACACAAAACAAGCCTCAACAAATTCAAGAAAATTGAAATCATATCAAGCATCTTTTCAGACCACAATGCCTTGAAACTAAAAATCAACCTCAGGGAAAAAAATCAAAGACACCCAAAATCATGGAGAATGAATAACATGCTATTAAATAACGAATGGGTTAACAATGACATCAAATAGGAAATCAAGAAATTTCTAGAAACTAATGACAATGAACACACAACAGCCCAAAACCTATGGGACACAGCAAAAGCAGTCCTAAGAGGGAAGTTCATAGCAATACAGGCATATCTGAAAAGGACAGAAGAAGCTCAAATAAAAAATCTAACCATAAACCTACAAGAACTAGAACAGCAACAACAAACAAAGCCTAGGGCAAAAAGAAGAAAAGAAATCATCAAGATCAAAGCAGAATTAAACGACATAGAAACGAAACGAACAATCCAAAACATCAACAAAAGTAGGAGCTCGTTCTTTGAAAAAATAAACAAAATTGACAAACCTCTAGCCAGGCTCATTAAGAAAAAAAGTGAGAAGATCCAAATAAATAAAATCAGAAATGAAAGAGGAGAAATCACGACTGATACCTCAGAAATACAAACAATTATAAGAAATTACTACAAACAACTCTATGGCAAGAAATTTGACAAACTAGTAGAAATGGACAGATTTCTAGAAACATATAACCTTCCAAAACTGAATCAAGAAGAAGTAGAAAGTCTCAACAGACCAATAACAAAGAAGGAAATTGAAACAGTAATCCAAAATCTCCCTGCACACAAAAGCCCTGGACCGGATGGCTTCACAGGCGAATTTTACAAAACATTCAGGGAAGAACTAACTTCTATCCTCCTCAAACTGTTCCAAAAAATCCAAGAAGAGGGAGAAATTCCAAACTCTTTCTATGAAGCCAGTATTACCCTAATCCCAAAACTAGGTCAGGACACAGGAAAGAAAGAAAACTACAGGCCAATATCACTGATGAACATAGATGCTAAAATCCTCAATAAAATTTGGCAAATAGGATCCAACAATACATCAAAAAGATCATACACCATGATCAAGTGGGATTCATCCCAGGGATGCAAGGATGGTTTAATATTCGCAAATCAATAAATATAATACATCACCTAAACAAAATGAAAGACAAAAATCACATGATCATATCAATAGATGCAGAAAAAGCATTTGATAAAGTACAACACCCATTTATGTTGAAAACACTCAGCAAAATGGGAATAGAGGGAGCATACCTTAACGTAATTAAGGCTATATATGAGAAGCCTGAAGCCAACATCATACTAAATGGACAAAAACTGAAAGCATTCCCCCTGAACTCAGGAACTAGACAAGGTTGTCTACTCTCTCCACTCCTTTTCAACATAGTGTTGGAAGTCCTATCCACAGCAATCAGACAAGAAAAAGAAATAAAAGGCATCCAAATTGGGAAAGAAGAAGTAAAACTTTCATTATATGCAGATGACATGATAGTATACCTAGAAAATCCTATAAACTCCACTAAAAGACTACTCGATATAATAAGTGAATTTGGCAAAATAGCAGGGTATAAAATAAATATACAGAAATCTAAGGCATTTCTGTACACCAACAATAAAATATCAGAGACAGAGACAAAAAAGAAAATACCATTTACTATAGCAACAAGAATAATAAAGTACCTAGGAATAAACTTAACCAAAGAGATAAAAGACCTGTACACTGAAAATTATGCAACATTGAAGAAAGAAATTAAGGAAGATACAAATAAATGGAGGCAAATACCATGTTCTTGGATGGGAAGAATCAACATCATCAAAATGGCCATACTACCCAAAGCAATTTACAAATTCAATGCAATCCCTATTAAAATACCAATGACATATTTCACTGACCTAGAACAAATACTCCATAAATTCATATGGAACCAAAAAAGACCCCGAATAGCAAAAGCAATCTTGAAACAGAAGAACACAGCAGGAGGAATCACGATACCAGACATCAAACAATACTACAAAGCCACTGTGATCAAAACAGTCTGGTACTGGCATAAGAACAGACATATAGATCAGTGGAACAGAATTGAAATCCCAGAAATAAATCCAGGCCTCTATGGTCAACTAATCTTTGATAAAGGAGGAAGGAACATAAAATGGAGTGAGAAGAGCCTCTTTAACAAATGGTGCTGGGAGAACTGGCTAGGGACTTGCAAAAAAAGTGAAACTAGACCACCAACTTACACCACACATGAGAATAAACTCAAGATGGATTAAAGACTTAAATGTAAGCCATGATACCATAAAAGTCCTAGAGGAAAACATAGGCAGGAAAATTTCAGATATCACACGTAACAATATCTTCACGGATACATCTCCCAAGGCAAGAGATATAGAGGAAAAAATAAATCAATCAGATTACATCAAACTAAAGAGTTTCTGCTCAGCAAAAGAAAACATCAGCAAGATGAAAAGGAAACCAACCATATGGGAAAACATATTTGCCAATGATATCACAGACAGGGGACTGATCTCCAAAATATATAAAGAGCTTATACAACTCAACATCAAGAAAACAAACAACCCAATTAAAAAATGGGCAAAGGACCTGAACAAACACTTCTCCAAAGAGGACATACAGAAGGTCCATAGACACATGAAAAAATGCTCAACATCATTGGCCATCAGGGAGATGCAAGTAAAAACCACAATGAGATAGCACCTTATACCTGTCAGAATGGCCATCATCAACAAATCAACAAGCAACAAATGCTGGCGAGGTTGTGGAGAAACAGGAACCCTACTGCACTGTTGGTGGGAATGCAGACTGGTGCAGCCACTATGGAAAACAGTATGGAATTACCTCAAAAAACTAAAAATGGAACTGCCATTTGAACCAGTGATTCCACTGCTAGGATTATACCCGAAAAATCCTGAAACCCTAATTCAAGAGAACTTATGCACCCCTATGTTCATAGCAGCCCTGTTTACAATAGCTAAGTGCTGGAAACAGCCTAGGTGCCCGTCTGTGGATGAGTGGATCAAGAAACTGTGGTACATCTACACAATGGAATACTATGTAGAGGAAAGAAAGAAGGAACTCCTGCCATTTGCGACAACATGGATGGAATTAGAGAGAATTATGCTTAGTGAAATAAGCCAGGCAAAGAAAGCAAAATACCATATGATATCACCCAATACAGGAAACTAAAGAGCAACACAAATAAACAAACTAAATAGGCAAAAACTAGAATAGTAGTCAGTAAGGGGGAGGGGGGAGGGAGAGAAGGGGGATAAGTAAGGGAAGGGTCAGGTCAAGGAACGTATATGAATGACTCATGGACATGGACAACGGGGAGGGATATAATTGTGGGAGAAGGGATGGGCTGGGAGGGGGGAGCAATGGGGGAAAAATGGGACAACTGTAATTGAATAACAAAAAATAAAATTTAAAAAAATAAAAAGAAAAATGAGTCTCATAGAGGGTAAACAAGCATAAGTGGCAAAGCTGAGATTCAGAATTAGTCACCTGTTTCTGAAACACATGAAGACTCACCTCCCACACCAGTATGGCCTAGACTCTTGGGTCCTGGTGTGTAGACTTCTAGGTGTGTGTACCTTCCAAATTTCAGTTTTGCCCTCGATCTGACTATGCCTTTGCATTTAGTAGAAGGGAGCCCTGACTCAAGTGTGTTCTAGTTCCTGGAAACTATAAGAGTCACAGAGTTCTGAGCCCCATCCCCTTGTCTGGAACTCTGTTGACCTCCCTAATTTTCGTTACTTCCATACCCTCTTACCTTGACACACACTGAAGAATGGCCTATGTATTGCTCAGTAACTGTTACATCTCAACAGTGGCACCTCTCTGAGGTGTCTGCTTGTATACCTCATCCTGAAGGATATCAAGAGAGCTTCAGAAAAGAGGTATGCTTTAAATAAATATATGGAGGCATAGAGGTAGCATCCATATGGTACCTGCAGAAAATCTTTTAAGAAGGGGGACAAAAAGTGCAAGGTCCTGAGGTGCAAACTCAAGTAAAGTGATGCTTTGAGAATTCTAATGGCTTCTTATTTTTTCCCCAAACTGAGATTATTGGGTGCTTCCTTTTTAATTAAAAAAAAAAGTAACAGCCCTGTCTGGGATGCTCAGTTGGTTGAAGTATTATCCTGTGCATAAAATTATTGTGGGTTCAATTACCAGTCAGGGTACATACCTAGGTTGTGGGTTTGATCCACAGTCAGGGCATGTACAGGAGGCATCCAATCAATGTTTCTTTCTCACATCAATGTTTCTCTCTCTCTCTCTCTCTCTCTGTTTCTCTCACTCTCTTTCCCTTCCTCTCTCTAAAATCAATAAACATATCTTTGGGTGAGGGTTAAAAGATTTTTTTTTAAAACGAGTAACAAACATCATGATGATATGCTCAGTATTGTCTATGTAGATATCTAAAGGAAGTCATGTACATTTTTGTGAATTATACTTAAAATCAGAACAGGTTATTTCTGACACAATTTCTCTCTCCAGAAGATTCTGTTTATTGCAACAAAAAAATTAACAAAAGTCTATTAAATACTTATTTGTTATAAATCTGTGCTTTACCTCAGGTATCTGACAAAATAAAAGATAAACAGATGTAGTGTAAGGGATACATTTTGAAGTGCAGAAGTTATTGTTTGTAGATTGAGTATGGAACTGATCAATTTCAATTATATAATTGAAATTAATCTTGTGGTGCCATGTGATACACCTGTTAAGCTTCAGATGACATATGTGGCCCTGAAAGGTGCTCTCAGACAGTGCAATTCTTGATATCACACTTAAGAGGCAGATAGAGAAATAAGAATTCATTCAGAGGAGAGTGAGCAAAATAACTTGCTATACAACTTGCCCCAAAATCCAGATTTTAAGCTTGGATCATCTGATTTCAAATCCAATGTTCTTTGCACAATAAAAGCTCCTTTTTATTTTGAGGTTCTTTTTGAAATATAGCTTTTGCAGATATTTAGAAATCTTATAGAAAAACATGCATTTAATTTCATTAACTTGAAATAATTTGGGGAATAGTATATATTATATTGGATTTACCATGGCTGGTTTGGCTCAGTGGATTGAGCATCAGCCTGCGAGCTAAGTGTCGCTGGTTCGGTCTTCCAGTCAGGGCACATCAGAGAAGGAAAACTCTGACTCCAAAAAACCTCCGCTGCCTTGCGGCATACCTCTTCAGGGGAAAGGCTAAGGGAGTAAACCCCGACAGAAAATCCGGAGCCGGAGTCCCTAAGGCGGTTTGATGCTGTAGTCAACACCGGCAACTCCTGCGGCGCACCTGAAGCCAAGCTGTATTGACTCCGTCTTTCCCTTGGACCCTTCAGCTGCGAAGAGAGGGGGGGTCTGCTGCATGGGCAACAGCAGACCCTCCATATCACCCTGCCCAGGCTCTGTAGCTTCAGCTTCACTGGAGAGGACACTCCAGCGTCATCGCAAGATGTCGATTTAACACAGGAGGAGACAGATACCGTGTCACTCCCGAGTAGGACTGCACAGCCATTCTCGGCGGTGCAGATAGACTCTTAAGAAGCTACACCATCATCTCTCGAGACGGACGGCTGCCGAGTTCGAGTTCGATATATTATATTGGATTAATACTTCATTAAAATATTCTTAGGCCAAACAAAGTGAATGTTGCAAACTAAATACTTATGTTTTAAGGTAATATAAATATCTGCTCTAAAGACTGAATAAGTATAGGACATTTGGAAATATCTACTGAAACAGAATCTTCAAAATAAATTGAACTTCAGAAAAATAAATGAAAAAATCAATTATTCTTGCAATTGCAAACAAAAGAATAAAACACCTAGGAATAAGCTTAACAAAGGATATAAAGAACTTATATACAAAGCATTACTAAAAGAGATTGAAAAAGACACAGTGAAATAAAAAGACATTTCATGCTCATGGATTGGAAGAAACAACATAGTTAAAATGGCCATATTACCCAAAGCAGTATACAGATTTACTGCAATCCCCATCAAAATCTCAATATTATTTAAAAAAATAGAACAAAAAGTCATCAGATTTGTATGGAACCACAAAAAAGTAGAATAGTCAAAGCAATACTGAGGGAAAAAAGAACAAAGCTGGGTGTATCACACTACCTCACACCAAATTAACTACAGAGCTACAATAATCAAAACAATATGGTATTGGCAGAAGAACAGACACACAGAGCATTGGAACAGAATCAAGAGCTCAGAAATAAAACTGTAGGTGTATGGGCAAATAATTTTTGAAAAAGGAACCAAAAACACACAGTGAAGAAAAAAGCCTTTTCAATAAATGGTGCTAGGAGAATTGGAAAGCCACATGCAAAAGAATGAAATTGTACCCTTGCACAAAAATTAATTCAAAATATGTCAAAGGCCTAAATATAAAATATGAAACAACAAAGTACGTAGAAGAAAACAGGTACTAAACTTATGAACCTGGATTGTAGAGAGCATTTTATGAATTTGACATCAAAGGCAAAGGAAGTAAAGGCAAAAATAAATTGGATTATATCAAACTAAAAAGCTTCTGCCCAGCAAAAGAAACTGGCAACAAAACAAAAAATCATCCAACCAAATGAGAGATGGCTTTTGCAAACAACAGCTCTGACAAGGGGTTAATATCCAAAATGTATAAAGAACTAATACAACTCAACACCAAACAATCCATTTATATAATGGGCAGAGGACCTGAATAGACATCTCTCCCAAAAAGACATACAAATGGCCATCATATATATGAAAAAAATGTTCAATTTTACTAACTACTAAGGAAATGCAAATCAAAACTACAATGAGATATCTCCTCACACTGATTAGAATACCTATTATCAACAAGAGAAGTAATAACAAGTGTTGGAAAGGTTGTGGAGGAAAAGGAACCATTTACTGCTGGTGAGACTATAAACCAGTATAATCACTATGAAAAAAAGTATGGATATTCCTCAAAAAACCTAAAAATTGAGTTAGCATATGACCCAGCAATCCCTCAAAAAATTTATTCGCAAAGATTTATTCACCCCTGTGTCATTGCAGCATTATTCATGGTGGCCAAGACCTGGAGACAACCAAAGTGTTTTTCAATAGAGGATTGGATAAAGAAGATATGATACACATATGCTATGGAATACTATTTACCCATAAGAAAAGATGAAATACTTCCATTTACAACATGGATGGACCCTGAGAATGTTATGCTGAGCAAAATGAATTAAACAGAAAAGCTAAGAGCCATATGGTTTCACTCATATTAAGGATACAAAACTGAAAATCAGACACAGATAGATAATAGCATGGTGGTTACCAGAAGGAAGGTGGGGGGGTAGTAAATGGTAAAGGAGACCAAATATGGTGACAAAAGATGATTGACTTTGGGTGCTGGGCACACAAGGCGATGTACAGATCATGTATCATAGAAATGTATACTTGAAACCAATATGACCCTATTAATCAATGTCACCTCAATAAATTTAATATAATTTAAAAAATCAAAGCATATTAACAGAATTATTCAAAGTGAGAGTTTATGATTAAATTTGTCCTAAATAAGTCATCTATTTGAGTCAATTATTTTAATATCTTCTCTATACTAAATTTAGTAGGTTAATAATAATGTTTCCAAAATTGCTGGTTAAACAAGGCAAAGAGCTTTTTGTTAGTTTACATTTGTATCAATTTAGAAACAGTAATTATTTTAATAGTTGTGTCACCCATTTTCAGTGGAATGAATTTCTCTTAAAACTATTTTGAGTATGAGAAGTTTTTCTTTACAATGAAGGAAAACCTCAATTTTCAGATAAAAATGTTTAGTTCAGGCATTACAAATCTTCCAGTAATATTATTTTCTAATATATTATTTATTTCTTGTTATCATAGATGTAGTATTACTCCTAACATCTGTCTACATCTCTATTTTTGCTAAGGCTGCTGATTATCATGGGGAATTTCCAATAGCAAAGGAGCTTGTATTTGTGAAAAACTTATTGATACCAATGAGCTTTAAAATAATGTGAAGATTAGCATGGCTGCTAATTACATTTGCATTTTCTAGTCTAGGTAGAGGCACATATTTCTCACTCTATTTAATGTTAGAGAAAAGAAGAAAGAAAAGAAAAGAAAATTGTCCTACAATAATTGAAAGTACCTCCCAGATAGAGTGGGATTCTTTTGCTGCTGCCTGGTGCTGAGATCAGGAATCTGCAGATGGTACTTGACATCACATCCTACACATCTGCACGTTCAGAAAAAAAATGTGTTCATTTTATTGTAAAACAGTGAGGTTAGTGCCATGGGGAGCAAAGACTGGGCCTTGGGTCATGCAACTCTGAGCCTGAGTCTTCAGACTCTGAATTTAGAAGGTTACCTCCATGCCCTGCTTGAACTCTGCAGAGGGGGTAGAGTACATAAGCACTAATAGGAGTTCCTGCCTGAAATCAGATGATGTAAAATTTATTTTTTATGATAACATCCAAGTGGATTCATTAAAAAATGTCTTTTTATGTTACCAGTAGAGAAATTATAGAAATTAATGGAGCAGGCACACCTAGATTTCTGAAGCTATAGACATTTACTTATAAAGTTAACTATTAGACCTCACACCCCAGTCTATGTAGTCATTTTGTAAAATATTTTTCTGGAACTCCAATTTTAATATTAATAAAAATCAACTAAATATGTTACTTTTTTTCTTAAAAATCTATTTGAATAAAAAACTTGCCGCTCACTTTGGATATGGAAGAAAGGAAATTGTGCTGTGAAAATGGAATAGTCACAAATTAATCTGTTATCCTCAAATGTACTACAAGTGAGTTTAAATATCTGATGATTCTAGCTTATTGATAAGTTTAGCTTTCCTTAGGCTTTTTCAATAACTCTTTTCATAATTCCATTAAGATTAAAAATATACAATATGAGATACATATAATGTTGCATTCACAGAAATAATATTGCCTGGGAATAGTAAAATAAAAGAGAAAGAACTGTATGAATTCAGAACTGTATAAATTCAATTCACGTTTTTTGAAGCTTCAAAAATTGTTCAGCTTTAGAGTCATCTTTATTCCTATTTAACTTATCCATCTATTCATAATGACATGATGGTAGCCTTCCAGTTGCTTTAAAGAATTCCCATGGAAGTCATTGGAGTGGACAGTACTATCCAATTTGATAGCAATGTTCAAAGGAAAATTGTAGGAAATTTTTTTTGTTAATGAACTGTCATTTTGTAAAAGCTAACACCATTTCTAGAGTTTGGGGAAAAAATGATCTTGCAGGTTTTAAAATAGAGGTTTTAAGATAGCCAGGAGGGCAAAATCTGCTTCTATAAGCAATGCATGATTCCCTTTAGCTGCTATTTTTTAAATGAAAAATTATTCAGTAAAAAGTTATCACCAATTACAAGGCCTTCTATTACCAGAAGCATATGTCTCTACTGTCTTATCAACTAAGCTAATTATTTTAAATTCATGAAAGATAAAAGTATTTACAGATTACTTAAGAGAAAAGTGCTACCAGTGCCTTTTGACATTTTTCCTTGTCTTCCACCTGATATGGGGTTACTATATTCCAGATCCATATACCCAAAATGTTTAAGTGATCAAATTATGGGAGGGCCTTACTTGAGTTTCAGATCTTACATCTTAGGTTGGGAGATACAACAGTAGACATAGGCCACATGAGGGAATGTGAAGTTACGCTTAAGTTACTCACAAATATTCTTTGTACCTATAATTATTTTCTTTCTTTGGTTTCAGGGTCAAATAGTTCATAATAAAACAAATATTCTTAAAAGTTTAAAAAGCACTAATGAATTTATGAGAAAAAAACAGGTTGGCCTTTAGAAAATGGTGAGAATCCAGAGTAATAAGCAAATAGATACAAAATGAAATTAAGATGATGGTGGCTTTCTATTAAAAAGTTTAGAAAAATTCAATCTGAGGTTTGCCTAAGATGGAGAAATGGATAATTTCCAAATTAAGCCTTGGACCTAATGGGTTACATTACAAAAAATGAGTGAAGATGAAGTAATCTAACCTTCTCTTGAAATTACATCTTAGGTTCATGTTGCCTACATGGTTTGAAAAAGTTCAAGCCCTAATCTTGAATAAGAATAGATAGTACCCAGCAGAAGATATAAAGAGTGGTTTACTGGAGAAATGTGGTATCACTCTAGGCTTCAAATTATTCTTATATTTTACCTCCACCCTTCAAAATTACACTTAGGATCCAATCAAAGATATTTAGACACACGTTTAGAAGAACAAGAGAAACAACAGATATAAAAAGACTTAAAATATTAAAATTATCAGTCTGACAACAAATTAACTATGCTTGCTATGGTTGAAGAAATGAGCAAGAAGACTACTGAAAAAAATATAGGGAATAAGAAACTGCCTCTTTTAAATATCAATCAATCAATAGACCTTTAGACTGAAAAATACAAAAACCAAATGAGATTTCCAGTCAAGATGGTGGCATGGTATACACAGTACTCATTTCTTCTTACAGCTATATTAATATTACAACTAAACTATAGAACAACCATCATTCAGAACCACCATAACTTGAGCTGAATGAAAATTCTACAACTACAGAATTTAAAAAGAAACCACATCAAGACTGGTAGGAGAGGCAGACATGTAGAATGGGCTGGTTCCACATGCATGTGTAGGGCATAAAAAATAGTAGAAATATTTGAGTTTCATAGGATCCCCTGAGGAACAAGGGGTTCCATCCCCACACAAGGTTCTCCTGCCCATGGTTTCAGTGCCAGGAAGAGAAGTCCTAATAACTTCTGGATGTAAAAACCAGTGAGAATTGAGGTGAGGAAGATGGAGGCTTTTGGAGTTCCTGGTAGTTCCTCTTAAATGGCCCTTGCACAAATTTACTTAAACTCACTGCTTCTGAGCTCCAACATCAGGCAGCAGCCTGAAAGGCAACAGAGACATCCAGAGAGAAACTGAATTGTTTGGCATTAGGGTGAAAGCTGGCAGGTACAGCTTTCTCCCAGACTAAAGTTCTGGCAGAGGCCATTGTTCCTTTGCTGATCCCTCCTCCCACAGAGCCGGCAGGCTAGCACTATATATGAGACTCCATCAACCTGGCTTACACTGTTTGCTCTGTCCTGGTTATTCCCTGAGGCCCCACACCACCCAGGTTTTGGGCCCACCAAAGCTGTTTCCAGTGGCTTTTTTATACAAATGGCTTGTCTTAGTTCATACTTCAGTTTCCTAAATTTTCTCAAACAAATAAGATCTAGCCTCAGCAAGCTTCATGCCTTTTGTTAAGTGGTCCCAGGCCTGGCACTAGCAGCAAACAGCCTTGGTTCACAGTTTGGCCTCATCAGGGCAATGCCAAGCACAGCACAAGTAGCAGCCATCTGCAGATCACTTTTTAGGTTATGCCAGGTTACCCTGGGCAGAACACAGGTGGTAGCTGACCTTTGCCTGCACCTCACAGGAAGCCCCAGAGCCAGTGCACCCAGTGAAGAGCTTCAGATCACATTGAAGCACAACCACCCAAACATCTCCACAAGTGGCACAATCAAGAGGAAGACTTAGCAGGCATGAGAGCTCTGCTGAAATAATTTTTGCTCTCTGTGGAGGGCACCTTCACATATGATCCTCCACGATGGTTGGAGATCAATGGTCAGTAGTCACAGCCAGTGCTTGTAGCTAATTGGCTTGAGTAAGTCCCTCCCATTGACATGCCAACAACAATCAAGACTCAGCTATAAGAGGAAGGTGTACATAACCCATATGGAAGGTGTACCTTGAGTATCCAGCTCTAGCAATGGGGGAGGCTGTGTCTGTGGACCCAATAGGACATATATACATTAAGGCACTTTATCAAGCCTGGGAGAAATATTAGCTCTACCTAATACATAGAAACAAACATAAGGAGGCTTCCAAAATAAGGAGATTAAAAAAATACCCCAAATGAAAGAACAGAACAAAACTGCAGAAAAAGAACTAAATAAAATAGAGACAAGCAATCTACTAGATGTAAAATTTAAAACATTTGTTGTAAAGATACCCAACGAACAAAGTGAGACCCTCAAGAGCATAAAAAAGAACTAGTTAGAAATAAAGGATAGGACTTCCGGCCAAGATGGAGGCTTAGACGGACACGCTAGGTCTCCCTCTACAACTATACAGGAATACAACTACTTCAAAACAAAGGATAACTAGAAATTCCAGAAAATAAAACTACACGGAAGTCCAACATATGAAGTTATAAACCAACGGTGCCATTTGGGCAGGTAAGAGTTAAAGTGGGCAGTGCTGTTTGCGGTCGCACCCGGAGCGGCGGGCGGCGAGGAATCCCGGTGGCCAAGCCCCTGGCGGTGCGCGACCCCGGCGAGGAGTCCCGGTGGCCAAGTCCCTGGCGGTGCGCGACCCCGGCGAGGAGTCCCGGTGGCCAAGTCCCTGGCGGTGCGCGACTCCGGAGCTGGGGAGAGCGGCTACGCAAGCCCCTGGCGGTGCGCAACCCCGGCGAGGAGTCCCGGTGGCCAAGTCCCTGGCGGTGCGCGACCCCGGCGAGGAGTCCCGGTGGCCAAGTCCCTGGCGGTGCGCGACCCTGGCGAGGAGCCCCGGTGGCCAAGTCCCTGGCGGTGCGCGACTCCGGAGCTGGGGAGAGCGGCCGCCGCATCGCCTTGAACAGTGAGGCCCAGGGGGGCGGGAGGACGGATCCCGGTCTCCTAGCTGAATAACTGTGTGAATCCATCTTGGACCCCCGCCCCCACAGAAAGCACCACAGGGCTGCGAAATAGGTCGCGGACAAGCAGGCGCCGGTCGCTAATTTGTGACGCGTACGCAGGCACTGCCCCCACAGCCAGCCCAAGAAAACAAAAAGCATCTGTCAAAATGAGGCAGGCAACTTTAGAAATACCGGTAACACAACTCACCAGGCAGCAGATAGAGAACTTGACAGATGAACAGATAAGAAACCTGTCAGAGGCTCAGTTCTGGGCCATTGTTATCAGGTGGCTTACAGAATTCACAAAAGAGCAGGAAAAAGATATGAAAGAAGCGAAAAACTTTCATAACGAAAGGAACAAAACCGCATACGAGATAGAAGGAAAGGAAATAAAATCCAGAGTTCATTTCAACAAACTGGAATTTGGAGAAGGAACAAGCAGTCAACCAATGCAGAGAGAGGAAATGGGAAGCAACAACGAAAGGATCAGAAACCTCTGGGACAGCTATAAAAGGCCCAACATAAGAATCATTGGTTTGCCAGAGAATGAGGAAGATGAACTAGAACTTGAAAAATTGAGTGAAAATATAATAAAGGAGAACTTCCCAGACTTGGGAAAGGGAATAGACCTGCAGGTCCAGGAAGCAAGGAGAGTTCCCAAGAGACTGGACCCAGGGAGAACCACTCCAAGACACATTATAATCAAAATGTCAAAAATTAAAGATAAAGAGAGAATCTTAAAAGCAGCAAGAGAGAAGAAAAGAATTATGTACAAAGGGGTCCCAATTAGACTATCAGCTGACTTCTCAAGGGAAACCCTACAGGCAAGAAGAGACTGGCAAGAAATATTCAAAGTAATGAAAATCCAAAACCTACAACCACGAATACTCTATCCAGCGAAATTGTCATTCAGAATAGAAGGACAGAGAAAGTGTTTCCAGGACAAAATAAAACTGAAAGAGTTCATTAGATCCAAACCACTGTTATATGAGATGTTAAAGGGACTGGTTTAAAAAAAAAACAGAAGCTAGGGAGATGAAACAAAGGCAAACTAAATAGGCAACGAGAGGGAAAGAGGAACTGTGGGTACGGGAAGCATATTGGGGGGAGGTCAACAGGGAGGGGGAATGGGGAAAGGGAGGGAGATGATATAGGAATTGGGGATCAAGGTAGGAGGGAATGGAATAGACGGAGAGAGGTTGGGAGGAACTGTATGCACAACTAATGGACATAATCTAAAAGGGGGGGACAACTGGAGGGAGGGGGGCCACCGGGTGGAGGGGAGCAGAGGGAAGGGAAATTGGCACAAATGTAATAATTTAATCAATAAAACACATTAAATCATTAAAAAAAAAAAGAAAGAAATAAAGGATAAATTAATTGAAATGAAGAATAATTTACAGGGAATCAACTATAGAGTGGATGAAGCTGGAAATCAAATCAGCAATTTGGAATATAAGGAAGCAAAAAACACCCAATCAAAAAGGCAAAAAGAAAACATAATCCAAATAAACGAAGATAGTGTAAAGAGTATCTAGCACAACCTCAAGTGTACCAACATTTGCATTATGGAGGTGCCAAAAGGAGAAAAAAAAGATCAAGAAATTTGAAACCTATTTGAAAAAATAATGAAAGAAAACTTATTAACTTGGTGTAGAAAATAGAAATACAAATGTAAGAAGCACAAAAATTCCCAAACAAGATGAACCCAGAGAGGCCTAAGCCAAGACACATCATGATTAAAATGCAAAAAGTAACGACAAAGAGAGAACATTAAAACCAGCACAAGAAAAGCAGTTAGTAATCTACAAGGGAACTCCCATAAGACTGTGAAGTGTCTTCTCAAAAGAAACTGTGCAAGTCAGAGGGATTGGCAAGAAATATTCAAAATGATGAAAAGCAAGGACCTACAACCAAGATTATTCTACCCAGCAAAGACATCATTTAGAATTGAAAGACAGTTAAAGAGCTTCCCAGAAAAGAAAAAGCTAAAAGAGTTTATCACCAACAAAAGAGTATTATATGAAATATTAAATGGTCTTGAAGAAGAAATATATGAACAATAAAATGGCAATAAATGCATATTTATCAACAATTTAATCTAAAAATAACAATTTAAACAAGCACAACAGAAACAGAATCATAGATACAGAAAATATTTTGATGCTTTTCAGATAGGAAGGGGGTTGGGTAGGTGGGCAAAAAAGGTGAAGGGATTAAAAACTTCAAATTAGTTGTTACAGAGTAGTGATGGAGATGTAAAGTACATCGTAGGGAATATAATCAATAAAATTCTAGTAACTATGCATGGTGTCAGATAGGTGCAAGGTTTATCAGGATGGTCACTTATTAGGTTATGTAATGTCTGGTCACTGGAGTGCACACCTGAAGCTAATAAAATAATGTGTGTCAACTAATTGAAAACAAAAAAATGTTGAAAAAAGAACAAAGTATGAGCTGGATATAACATTCAAATAGACACAGATAAAAAGATATTACTAAGCTGGAAGCTAAGTAGAAAGAAATTATTTAAAATGCAGCTCTATCCTTAATTTTTTGAGAAATCTCCCTACTGGTTTCCATAGTGGCTGTACTAGTTTACATTACCACCAGCAGTAAATGAGGGTTCCTTTTTCTCCACAACCTCTCCAACACTTGTTATTGCTTGTCTTGTTGATAGTAGCCACTCTAACAGGTGTGAGGTGGTATCTCATTGTACTTTTGATTTGCATTTCCTTGTAAGCTAGTGAAGCTGGGCATCTTTTCATATCTGTGTTGGTCATTTGTATGTCTTCTTGGGAGAGATGACTATTCAGGTCCTCTGCCCAGTTTTTAATTGGATTGTTTTGGTGTTGAGTTGTATTAGTTCTTTATTTCTTTTGGATATTCAGCCATTGTTAAAGTTGTTGGCAAATATCATCTATCATTCAGTTGGTTGCCTTTTGTTTCATTATTCATTTCTTTTGCTGTGCAGAAGCTTTTTGGTTTGATAGAGTCCCATTCATTTAGTTTTACCTCTGATTCCCTTAAAAAACAAAGAAAAAATAAAAGAACAATATTAGCAGTTCACTTCTCATCTGAACCAATAGAAGAAAGAAGATATGAACCAACCTGTCAACTTGTAACTCTATATCTAGTATAAATATACTCTAAAATGTGAAGGTAATATGAAAAATATCTTCATATAGACAAATGCAAGAAATTTTGTATTAAGCAAAGGGTAAATGTTAAAGCATGGACTCATTGGTGGACTAGATAGTCAGATGAGAAAGAATATATAGGTAATAACCACAGAAGGTATGTTTTCTGATTATAATGGAATTAAACTAAAAACCAATAGCAGTAAAATATCCAAAATATCCCAATATTATAAAATAAAATAATTCACTTCTAAAAACAAACAAACCAGCAAAAACAAAAACAAAATATACAATAGTTTCAAGAAGAAATAATGGGAAAAAAAGAAAATATTTTGTACTAGATATTGTTAAAAACACAATATATTAAAATGTGTGGAATGTAGCTAAAACAACACTTAATTGAAAAATTTATAACTTTAAATGTCTATATTTTAGAAGAAGAAAATCTTCAAAGTAATAAATTCCACTATAGGAAGCTAGAAATAGAAGAATAACCTAAAAACTAATATAAGTAGAAGACAGAAAATGATTAAGATAAAAGCTAAACTCAATGAAGAAGAAAAGAGGAAAACAATAATAAACATCAAGCCAAAAATTTGTATGTTGAAACAGTAAAACTGACAAAATTTTAGTAAGATTTATCAAGAATAAAACCTCACAATTATCCAATGTCAATAAGGAAAAAAATTAACATCATTATATATCCTAAAGACATTAAAAGATAATAAATAATAGCATTAACAATTTTATGCAAATAAATAAGAGAATTTTGATGAAATGTACAACTTCTTGAAATATATAACAAAACTAATCAACAAATAAGCAGAAAATCTAAATTGTCCTGTATCTGGCAAGAAAGCCAAATAAGTTCACTACCAAAAGCTTTTCTATTAAAAACAAAGGAAATCATAGTCAAACAAAATAACACTTTCAAGACAAGATTGTTTCACTGGTGAAGTCAATTAAACATTTAAGAAAGAAATAATATGAATAATACCTATATGCTTTGAGTAGATATAAGAGGTGCCAGTTCTTCAAATATATTTACTATGAGGCCAGGAAAATTGTAAAATAAGGAAGAGAAAGACATTATGAGAAAATTACAGACCAATATATCCTTAAATCAATACATACTAAAATCCATAACAAATATCAATAAATGAAAACCAGCAGTATATAGCAACTAGGCTATATCATAAGTGAGTGGGGTTTAATTCAAGTATGCAAGGTTGTTTTAACATTCAAATCAATAATTACTATGTTAATAGAAGTACAGGAAAAAGCATATGATCATCTCATAAATGCAGAAAAACATTTGGTGAAATTGAGTATTCATTTATGATCAAACTTTCAGTATAACAGAAGTGTATATATTTATAATAAAAGCATATACTTAAAAAAACAGCAAAATTCAAATCCAAGTTTTAAACCAGGAATTGTTAAGTTTTTAAAATAAGTGACTAGGCAGTAAAATTATGGGCTTTGTGGATCACATATAGTCTTTGTTAAATGTTTTTTATTCAACCATTTCAAATATAAAAGCCATTCTTAACAGAGGTTATAGAAAAGTAGGCCATGATAACCTCTGACCTAAGCTATTGCTTTCAGCAACTAAGAAAAATGAGAATATTAAACTTAAAATAATCACAAAAGAGGAAAATAAATTATCAATGAAAAATGTAAAAGACAAAAGTGAAAATCAATGAACTAAAAATTGGGTTACTTGAAGCAATCAATAAAATTTAAAATCTCTAGCCAACAAGAAAAAAAGAGAGGAGACTAAATTACCATACCTAGAAGGAAAATATCTCACTTCAGATTCTAAAAACATTAAAGAAATAATAAACAGATCTTATGAAAAACGTTGTCAATATAGTCTATAGCTTAGATAAAAATAACTCATTTTTTGAAAGGCACAAAGTATTAAAGCTTATTCAGTTGTAAAAAAAATAGATAACCTGAATAGTTGTTATTATCAAGGAAATTTAACTCATAATTTAAAACATTTTCACACACACACAAAAATTCCTCGCTAAATAGATGTTTTCACTGAGAAATTCTACCAAACATTTAAAGAGAAAATAATACTCATTTTAAACAAACTCTTTCAGAAAATAGAACAGAAATGAATACTTTCTAAATTATTTTATGAAAGTAGCATTATACTGATACCAAAACCAGAAAAAGACATTTATTATAAGAAAAGAACACTACAGACTAATAGTCTTCATGGACATAGATGTAAAATCTTTAACAAAATTCTAGCAAATGAAATCCAGCAATTTGCAAGGATATTATATCATTATGGAGTGAGTTTTATCCCAGGAATACAAAGTTTGTTTAATATTTAAAATAAAAAAGATAAATTATTTTAGCAGGCTAAAAAGGTAAAACTATGTAATTATTTCAATAAATGCATAAAATGCATTAGACAAACTTTAATATCGATTTGTAATACACACAACTTGGAATAAAATACTTGCAAAACAAATACTGCTAAAAGACATATGTGCAGATTATATAGAGTAGTCTTATAATTCAATAATAGGAAGAGAAATAATTCAGTTCAATTAAAAAATAATGCCGTGTACAGATTTCACTAATGAAGATACATAAATATACAATAAATCCATTAAAAATACTCATTCTCATTAGCTATCATGGAAATGTAAATTTCAACCACAAGGAGATATCACTGCATACCTGTGGTAGGTAGTAGACAGACATGAGCACAGTAGGAACAATAGGCCAGGTACAGAAGGTGGCCAGATACAGAAGGTCACCAGGGCAGAAGGACCCATATACCTATCAATGGGTAAAACTGGGAAAACAAGAACCTCGCCCCAGGTGACCTCTTCACCCCTAGTATATTCATGGTCAGGTGGTTTAGACCCACTGACCTTTCTTATATTTTTTATCCCTGGCCATGTGGTTCAGACTCTTCCCTGACCTTTCTTGCCCTAGCATGTCACTAGTCATATGGTAGATCCTCTTAGAGGAGAAACAGGGGGCCAGAGAAGAGCCTCATAAGACTCCATACAAGTCCATACATGACCAGTCCCTTAAGCATTAAGCCTTTGGGACCACAGAGACAGAGTTTTGCTCAAAGTAGGGATAATATACAGGCCTCAGTTGTGCTTCAGCTCCAAGCCCAGAAAAGAAGCAAAGCCAGGTGGGGTGATGCCATGGCTGACATCAGGAGCAGCGGTAATGAACAATCATCCCCTGCCATGGTGCTTGGCCATGAATGGATATCACAATCCTGAAAAAGTTGGTAAATATTCTATTGAGATCCATGCCTTGGGACCCCCTAAGTTCCCTGCCTTTAAAAAGAGGCAATGAAAACCTTCAGGTCTGAGGACCCAAGGACTCTGGTCTCTCTCTCTCTCTCTCTCTCTCTCTCTCTCTCTCTCTCTCTCTCTCTCTCTCTCTCTCTCTCTCTCTCTCTCTCTCTCTCTTCTACCCTTCCTCCTTAAAATCAATAAATATATCCTCAAGTGAGGATTCAAAAGAAAAATTAAAAACAGAAATAAATCATAGGATAGAGTACAATGGCATAAAAGTGCTATTTTTTATATAGAGTTCAGGGAAGGACTAAAGATGGTATTTGAAAGAAGACTTGAATAAAAAGAGGCTGAGGCAGGTTAGAAATGCCCATTAGCAACCATACGAGATTCAGTATGCTATTTGACATGCCCATTCGGTTGGGAGGCAGGATTCCAAGCTGGAGATACAGAATTAGGTGTCATTGGCACATAGCAGGCATTGTGAGCTGTTGGGGGAAATGAGGTTACCTAGTGAATGCAAACGCTGAGAAAAGAGCAAGGCTCTAAAGAGAAGTGTGGAGCACTTCAGAGGGTGTGCTGCACAGCTCCCTTGACAGAGGGACCAAGTAGGGAGGCAGGAAATGCAAGGGCAGTGTCAAGAAATGCAAAAGAAAAGGTGTTTCAAGAAAGACAGCCTAAGCAATGCATCTTAGTTAATGTGAAATCAAGTAAGAACTGTGAACTAGCCATTATGTAGACAGCTTCAAAGATGGTCCTCATCCATTTCTTTAATGCCATATACACGTGCTTCTCCTTATATCAAGAGGTGGAATTTTATTTCCCTCCACTTGAATCATGGATGGCCTTATTGACTCACCTTAGCAACAGAAGGCATGAAAATGAGGTTGAGATGTCTAAAGGTAAGAGACCTCAAAGCTTCAGCCTGTGTTTACTGGAGGATTTGCTCTTGAAATGGACCTCTCAAAGCCTGTGCCATACTCTGAGCAGGTGAGGTCACCTGCAGAGGCCACAGGTAGGCTCACTGATGGGCCGTCCCAACTGACGTTCCAGATAACAGCCAGCCTCAACTGCCAATGTGTTTCAGCCTTCTTGGTCATGGTACCCTGTGGAGCCTTCAGATGATTTCAGCTGATGCTATGGTTTTGTGAGACATCTCCCGTGGGAGCCACCCAGATGAGTCCAGTCAACACACCAAACTGGGAGATTGTATTAAATTGTTATTATAAAGCACTATTTTAAGTCACTGTATCTCAGATTTATCATCTGAAAATTCCTACTAATGGTACCAACTTCATGTTTATTTTGAAGTTTAAGTGAGTATGGTTATCCTATAGATAAAGTTTTTAACACTAATTTTATTTATTTATGGACTACCCCACATACTATCTCCTTCTTCCTCAAAGTAATGTATACCATTGAAACATTCTTGTACATGTATTCATGAACACATACAATAGTTTATATGAGATTTTAAAATGTATAGCTATTACTTCTGCTAAACGTGGTGGCATGGGAACACATGCTTTGCCTCCAGGTGCAACAACAAGAAGGATTACAGTGAATGTCAAAACAAATAACACCCAGAACTACCAGCAAATATAAATGCATGGAAGTTCAACATTCATCCAGATTGGTAGGAGGGACAGAGAAGCAGAGTCAAGAGAGGCGAAGAGGCTTTGGCTGAGGTGGATGAATGGGTCCCACATTCTTATGCAGTGGATAAAAATCAGATGGGAGACCTTGGGAGCTAGCAATCTCAGGCACAGGCCAGACCACACTGCCCATGTTTCCAGCACCAGGAAGATAAAGCCTAATAACCTCTGGTTGTATAAATCAGTTGGGGTTTGGGGCAGGGGAAGAAACTGCCAGTTCCTCCACAGAGTCCACTTAAAGGGCCAGCATGCGTTTAAAACATACACAAACACAGGCACTCTGGCATTCACCACCAGGGCAACAGCTGGTAGGGCATTAGTCACATATGCCAAGGGAGAGAAGTGACAGGAAATAGAACAACTGCCAGGCAAACTTCCAGAGTCTGGGCAGCAGCCATGTCCCCTACCCAAAACCTTTCCCCTCCACAGAGCCACAAAGAGGTAAAGTGCATAGCCCCCCCTGGAGAATAACTGAGGCTCCTTCCCATATAAAATAACAGATATGCTTAGACAGAGAATCAAAGCAGCTCTATCTAATATACGGAAACAAACACAAGGAAGTGCAAATTGAGGAGACAAAGAAATATGGCCCAGATGAAAGAATGGAACAGTACCCCAGAGAAAGAACTAAGCAAAATGGAGATAGGTTAATTGTCATAAAATTTTAATTTGTTTTAAAAACTCCTTCAAATGTGATGTATAGAGATCATCCTTCCATATACACCATATATATTGAAATATGTACATGTATCCGTCGTCGTTGGCAGCCGTCCGTCTCGAGAGACGATGGTGTAGCTTCTTAAGAATCTATCTGCACCGCCAAGAATGGCTGTGCAGTCCGACTCGGGAGTGACACGGTATCTGTCTCCTCCCGTGTTAAATCGACATCTTGCGATGACGCTGGAGTGTCCTCTCCAGTGAAGCTGAAGCTACAGAGCCTGGGCAGGGTGATATGGAGGGTCTGCTGTTGCCCATGCAGCAGACCCCCCCTCTCTTCACAGCTGAAGGGTCCAAGGGAAAGACGGAGTCAATACAGCTTGGTTTCAGGTGCGCCGCAGGAGTTGCTGGTGTTGACTACAACGTCAAACCGCCTTAGGGACTCCGGCTCCGGATTTTCTGTCGGGGTTTACTCCCTTAGCCTTTCCACTGAAGAGGTATGCCGCAAGGCAGTGGAGGTTTTTTGGAGTCAGAGTTTTCCTTCTCTGATGTACCCTGACTGGAAGATCGAACCAGCGACACTTAGCTCGCAGGCCGACGCTCAATCCACATGTATAGGAGTACATATTATCTACATATGTTTTGAACAAACAACTTTATTTCTCTTTCTTTTATAGGATTTGCTTTAAAGAAATCTATTTTATAACAAAAGCAAGGTAGTGTTGAAAACTCGTAAAACTATTCTTATTTAGTTAGAATAATTGCTTGGAACTTCTCAGACAGCAACAGAAAAGGCCCAGGGAGATGCCGCCACCCTGGCTTCAGGGACTGCCTCAGGCCAGGCCAGGGCGAGACCTCTAGCTGGAGCAGGTGCTAGTGCGAGCAGGCCTGTCCTCTGTCTCTGCAGTGCTCTCGAGCTCTGGAGGTGGATCTGGAGCAGGAGGGAGAAAGAGATTGACACACATACCTGATTTTCCCTTGCCTTTCCAGAGACAGGACAGAAGCTCCTGCCTTTAAGGGAACTCCTGCCCATGAACCTCCCATTCCCAGATCCTCATCCCGAGGGCCATCTCCGCACCTTCCAACATCGCCTGAGAGGGCTTGGGATGCTCCAGATCAACGCGAAACAGCTGGCCCTGGCCCAGCTGGTGGGAAGTAGGGAAGCTGCCAAAAAAAAAAAGTGAAAAATCTCAAAATATTGGGATTAGCAGAGTAACGGAGGTGTAGATATCAGGTAGATATTTTATACTAGATTGACATTTTTTGGACAACATTAATGGAGTGAACTATCATGGATCTTTGATCAGAAGACTAATGCTTAAAGTTTTCACTTAATAATCATGATCTTAAGAGTATTACATAACACCTATGAATCTTAGGCTTTTAACTTGTTAGTTCATAATAGAATAATATCACATATTGTGTTGTAAGAATTAAAAGTAATAATACTTAGAAAGACATTTTTTGTACTTTTGTATTTTTATTTTTTTAATATGCTTTATTGTTTATGCTATTACAGTTGTCCCAATTTCTTTTCCCTTTGTTCCCCTTCACCCAGTGACACACCTCCCTCCAATTGTTCCCCTGCTTAGTCCATGCCCATTGGTTGTGCATATAGTGCTTCTCAACATCTTCCTATCTATTCCACTCCCTCCTACTATGCTTCTTAATTCCTGTACTATCTCCCTCCCTTTCCCCCTTCCCCCTCCCCACTGACCTCCCCCCAAAATGTTCCCCATACCTGTAATTCTTTTCCCACTCTTGTTGCCTACTTAGTCTGCCTTTGTTTCAATTCCCTAGCTTCTGTTGTTGATTGTTGTGATACAGTTTTCATTTTAATGTTCATAGTTTTGATCCTCCTTCTCCAAAACAAGTTCTTTTAACATTTCATATAACAGTGGTTTGGATATGATGAACTCCTTCAGTTTTACTTTGTCCCGGAAGCACTTTCTCTGCCCTTCCATTCTGAATGACAGCTTCGTTGGATAGAGTAATCATGGTTGTAGGTTTTTGCTTTTCATTACTTTGAATATTTCTTGCCAGTCCCTTCTTGCTTGCAGAGTTTCTTTTGAGAAATCAGCTGATAGTCTAATTGGGACCCCTTTGTATGTAATTCTCATCTTCTCTTTTGCTGCTTTTAAGATTCTCTCTTTATCCTTAATTTTTGACATTTTGATTATAATGTGTCTTGGTGTGGTTCTCCCTGGGACCAGTTTTTTAGGAATTCTCTGTGCTTCCTGGACATGTAAGTCTATTTCCTTTTCCAAGTTTGGGAAGTTCTGCTTCATTATTTTTTCACATAATTTTTCAATTTCTAGTTATTCTTCTTCTTCACCTTCTGGCAGCCCTATGATTCAAATGTTGACCCGGTTATAGCTGTCCGATAAGTTTCTGAGCCTCTTCTCATTTTTCTCACTTCTTGTTTCCTCTTTCTGCACTGGGTAACTGTTTGTTCCTTCCCTATGTTCTGATTTGTTGATTTGATCTCTGGTTTCTTTCCCTCACCACTAGTTTTGTATGTGTTTTTGTTCATTTCAGCAGGACTAGCTTTCATTCCTTCCCTGTCTTGTTTAAGATCTGCTGTTAGGTCTGTAAGCATTTTTATAACCAAAGCTCTGAACTGAGCCTCAGAAATATTATCTATCTGCTGCTTCATTAGATTAGATATTTGCTGTCTGGTCAGCTGCGTCACTGGGATTTCTATCATGATCTGTGCTATCCTGACTGTTCTGTGTTTACCTTTGCTTCCTGGGCAGGGCTGTCACATCTCCTACACTATAGCGGGTGGAGCCCTATGCACTCGTCACAATCGGGCAACCCATCTCACCATGCTGTGGTGTTTTTGGCGGGGGTTGGGGGCCCAAGATGGATTCCTGCCATTCACTCTCTGCTGAGAGACCAGGAGCCTCCTCCTCCATCCCCACCCCCTCCAGGCCTCACAATCCAAGGCAATGGAGGTCTGCCTTCCCTGGCTTTGGAATTGCAAGCTGACAGGTCTGGTATGCAGCTGGGGGTGCTCCCCAGGTGCTTCTCACCTCCCCTTAAATATGAGTGTCTGTGCTTACTGCTGTCCTGCCTCCATCGCTGCTGCTGCCACGGAGAGCAGAGCTTGAACTCCCCTCTTCGGCTTTGCCCCTCCTACCTGTCTGGATGAGAACTACTTCTTTATAACTCCATATTTTGGATTTCCATTTATTTTCTAGTACTTCTGGTTATTTCTCATTTTGTGGTAGTTGTATTTGTTCTTAGTTGTGGAGGGAGATGGAGCAAGTCAGTCTAGGCCTCCATTTTGGCAGGAAGTCTCTAGAAAAACATTTTTATGTGATAAATATTAAGAGAGTAGTAAAGTCCATATATTAAAACACTTTTGTTTAGATTTAGAAAATATAATTTAAAATATTCCCTGAGAGCAAAGAACATTGTCAAAATTACAAATGTAGAATTTAGAGGAGAAATGGCAGAGATGAAACTGAAAAATTGAGGAGATATCAAGTCTTCTTAAAAGTCATACAAAGAAGTCTGGGTAATCCATTTTAAAGTCTTTATTCTGGTCATGTTGAGGGGGGACAGGACAATAGAACAGATTTTGTATTTTCCAGAACTTATTCTAAATGTAAAACGGAGAATGATTCTTAGGTCCATGAATTTTTCTCTATATGTTAGATGTTCTTTGATACCTCACCCAAATTGAACAAATGGTAGTTGCAATGTGAAATCTGAAATAATTTCAGTGAACTTATTATACTCTTTAACGTTAAAATATATTGCACTTTGAATGGCAAAAATCTGAGACCAAACTCATTGATGTACATAGATTCATGGTTTACCAAAAAGTCTGCTGAAAGACGTAAAGATCATATGTGATCATTTGCTGCTCTTGTTGTGTTTATGCAAACAAACAGGATAAATTAAAACTGGACTTAATGTAGTGCCTTTAATGGTAAAGAGGGTAATCTTAAGAAGAAAAATCGTGATTCAGGGAAAAACACAATGCTCAGTGGTAGACTATAAACTAGTACAGCTAACAGTCTTACAAGTTTTTTTCATTTAAAGCTAGTTTTCATTTGAAAGTTAACCTAGGTCTGTGACATCATCAAAGATGCTTAATTTACAGGCAAGAAGAATGTCAAATGCCTTGCAACTGGATGTCTTTCCAATAAGAAAGTCTTGCAGATATAGAGACTGGTTTGTGAGTTATGTTGCGTAAATTAACATGTGTGTTCTGTTTTCATAAGGCATAAGCCTATGATCTCATTACATAATTGGCTGTCCATATGTATAGGCCTCACTTAATTCTGTCTGCATTGCTGCCTCTTGAGACTCAACAGTTTGTCTGAACTAAGTGGCTGGGTTGGTGAAGCATGGGGTGGTCTGTGGGCTTCACTTTAAAACTTGTTTCTCTTTTTTATCCTAAAGGCTTGAACAGAAAGGGCCCAGAGGTCTGAGAGGGGAGAGACCTAAAATATTCCCTTCAGCCCAAACTAAGTACAGTAGGAAAAAAATTTTGGACAGGTGTGACATGCCTTGCACACCTTCCTCCAAAGAGCCTTTTATTTCCGCTTTCCCCCTAATATGCGACATTGAAAAATTAATCCCTGCCTTTTGTCATCAAGTGGTTATGGATTGAGTGATGCCTTTTAACCCTGTTGCCAAATCTGTTACCTCCAGAATACAACAAGGATGCCAGTCTGTTAAACCAAGCATGCTGTGGTCTGGAGACAGCCAACTGACCTGGAGTCTGCACGATCCTTCCCCATGTGGGAAGGCCACCCTCCCCTTCACACCCCCACTCTTACTAGGGATTTCTGGACCCAAGGGTAGGTAGGAAAATGGCCATGTCCAGCTTGAAGCAGCTAGAGGAGCATGAGATCTTCAACCATCATCCTTTATAAGATTATAAAGGGTCTTAATTCTGAGAGGGGGGAATTGTTATTTTTTATTGTTATAAAGAATCAATTAATTTAAAAGAGAAGAATATAGGAAAGGGTGAAACCAAAAACTTGTATGCACTACCCATGGACATGAACTAAGGGGGTGGGAATGCTGGGGGAAATGGGGGTACTGGGTGGAGGGGAGCAAAGGGGAGAAAAATTGGAACTATTGTAACAACATAATCAATAAAATATAGAAAACATAAATAAATAAAATAAAATAAAATTCTTCAAAAAAAGTCTGCTGAACTTGAAGAAGACAAATACAGTATAAGGCAAAAGTAGGTTTACAGTCATTCATATGGAAAATAATGCAATAGTTAATATATTCTAATACAAGAATAAACTGTGTTTCACATACTCATAACTGTAACTTTACTTTTACTCTATCCTGCATGTAGGCATAGTGACAGTATAAAAGGATATTTGACAGTCAGAATAGCCCCGACCCCTTGGTCCTAAGGACCTTCCAGTCTGTGTAGTTGCTCTTTATGTCCCTTTGGTATATATGAGGTACAAGTAAGAATCATTAAATTATACTTATTAAAATATTCAAGATATATTTTACTTCAGTAGGTTATAGCAGAACACATTTCACTCATTCATATCTGTGCTGTTTTTCTCTGTGCAGTTGACAGTCTGGCTACATACTCCACCTGCCCACTAAATTCTCCCTCCCCAAAACTACCTATATTATATGCATTATTGGCCAAAAAGATGTACTTGATTTAGCTACTCAATGCATGCACTTTAAGTCAGTAACATCACATTTCTCTTCACAGGACAGCACATCCTTAGCATGCTGATGACCTTGTTAATATTTCTTATAGCTTCTGACAATGACAAATGGATTTTTAAACACAAATTGTTTCCCACAGAATATGAGTATCAAGCATTTTCTTTTTAACTTAAAAAATAATGTAATTTTATATATGCCTATATACACATATATATACACACACAACAGTGCTCTTTAACAAAAGGCAAATACATAGATTATTCTGTTGTAAATTTAATATTTGTGTAACCACTATTGATAGGGAGCCATTTAAAAAAAGCCTTTAATATTTCTTTATTACAAAAGAATACAATGTTTTTAATATATCTTTACCCAACTATTTTTCATAACCTTTCTGTGATAACTTATTTTAATGGGTTTCTTATAGAGTTATATTGTTCTTTTTATTCTATTTAACCCTGCATTAATAACTTTGCTTATAAAAAGGAGATTGTATTGTATTTTTAGTACTGTAACAGGTATATTTTGGTCTTACCTCTGACTTTTAAGGTATCTAAAGAATTCTTTTATTCAAATAGCTTTAGGAACAGTGGGGTGAACCAAAACACTTGTCATATTATTATATTTAAGTTAAACAATTTTTAAACATTGCATCCTAACCACTGTTAACCCCCATCTCCTTCCCAAAATCAATATTGTGACCTAAAACAGAGACCCTTAAGGTTTATTATATTGAGAGACTATTTAATTTACTCATCAGACTCTAAAGACTTTAGCACAGATTCCTCAGATGATTCCATGTGGGTCCAACTATTAAAGAAATGCATAGGTCCCAGGCTAAGGCTTTGACCTGGAAGATAACATCAGGTAGAGAAGAGCAATCCATTAGGTATTTCTAGAATTTAAGTACCAACACCAATGTCTTTACTCTGATATTTCAGATCCACTGTGCTCTGGTTTCATCTCACTTGGACTCCTACTTCCTGGGTGTTTTACTAGGATCAATAGTATTTATTAATAAGTGCCTGGTCTCACTTCTTATTTACTGCCTCAGCTTTAGCCCAGATATTATTTTCCATTTCCAGGCTGAGACCAAGCTTGATTATTCTAAGACTTGGTTTTGGTATGTTTGACCTTAGACTAGAGTCACAAAAAGCTATACAATCTCAATAAAAGAGCTCAATTTCTTCCAATATTACCACCTTATGGCTCTGTCTACAGAAATCTCTATACATCCTTATTTTTAAAATTTGAGACCTTTAGAATATGGAGAAAAAATGTGTTGTTGCAGGGTCCATGAGCCTCATGTAAAGAAAGACTAGTAATATAGGTGATCACTTGGCACCAACAATAATGTAAATGCATTAGAGTTGAATTATGTCCCCCCTAAATTCATATATTATAGTCTTAATCCCAGTACCTGAGAATGTGGTGATATAGTCACTGTAGATGTAACTAGTTAAGATTAAGTCATATGGGAATAGAATAAGACCCTAAACTGATGTGACTGCTGTTCTTATAAAAAGGAAAAATTTGGATACAGACATATACACACAGGGAGAATGCCATGTGACTATTGGAGTTATGGTGCCATAGCAAAAAAAAAAAACTATCAGAAGCTAGGAGAGAGACCTGGAAAAGGTACTTCCCTACCATCTTCAGAGAGAGCATGGCTTTGCCAACACCATCACTTTGGACTTCTGGCTTCACTGTGAGACAATAAATTTCTCTTGTTTAAAGCTTCAGAACTTGTGACATATTCTTATGCAGCTCTAGGAAGCTAATGGAGAAGTCAAATGCTAAAGCAGCCAAAGAAATCAAATGATACTAGTCTATTTAAGGGAGATCCACCAGATTCAGAATAGGTTTGAATTAATATTTTAAAGGTTACAGTCACATTGTAATTACAAACATTAAAATATTTTAATAATTACAAACATTAAAGTAATTTATGTATTTCTCCCCAAATATGTTATCTATTATTTTGAGTAAAAAAATCTATTTGACGTGATGAAGGGTAATCAATAAGAGGGAGGGATTTATTTTTGTTGGCTTCTTTTGTATTTCTCTGCCTTGAGAGAAAGGACCACTTTATTTGTTTTTGTTGCCCTCATGAATGAGCAATTGAATAAAGAGTAAATCAGTGAGTGAGAGAATGCATGAATAAACTATTTACAAAGTAGAATTACTAAACTTCTGTTTTACTTTATCTACAGTTCAGATCTTTGGTTTGAAGTTCTCCATGGCATTGAATGTCTTTCAAAGCCAAATATCTTATTCTAACTCCCAGAATTTTGATTTTCCCTACCCAGAGCTTTTGTCTGTTTTGTTGTCTTTAAACTCACTGCAAAAAGAGATACATGGAAATATGTCACTAATTTCTTTCAAATTCTTAATCTATCTTTTAGTCTGTTGTACAAAAAGACTTTTTACAAAATTTGCTTCTCTCACATTTTTTTCCCATTTCAATTGAAAGCAACATTAGTTGTTTACTCGAATTTTTGGAATTATCGTTTAATTTTCTTCATCTCAAATCATATACCTCATCTGCCAGAAAATTCTCCTGGTTATACCCTCAAATAATTTCCAAATCTAACCTCCTTATCATCTTTACTGCTATTATCTTGTTCACACCTACACTATAGTAATATATTTTCAACTAGTATTCCTGCTTCTACCTTTACTTTTCCCCAACCCCTTAGTCTTTTCATCACATCATGCTCAGAATTTATTTTTAAATATTAGCCAGATCATGTTGCTCTTCTATCTAAAACTATTCAAAGGATCTTATTTTGTTTATCACCTGTCTTTAATTGTTACAAGGTAAGTTCCACAAGAGAAGAGTTTTGTATTTATTTTGCTCCCCCAGGCACCCCAAAGCCCCAGAGCAGTGTCTGGCCCATAGTCAGTGCTCAAGAATATTGGTTTAGTAAAAGAAAGACAATGAGAATCTGTTGTTAGTGTAAAAATGCTCCTAAGAAGCATCCAAATATTATCAAAAAGTGTTTAAGAAAGTTGAATTATTACATCTTTAATTGATTTTAATGTTAGTATTAAAATAAAAACTCAGTTTTTGTATTGAACTAACATAAACTCACTAATATGTGGGGTAGAAGGAACTCAAAATCACAAAGTGCACTAAACCAAGAAGAAGAAAGCAACTGGAATGTTTTTCCACAATGGTATGTGTCAGGAGTTTATTTCTAGGAAAATATTCTAAAATGGTGATAAGTAAAGGAAAACAGCATTTTGCTATAAATAGAATATGACCTTGAAGCAGGAGACCTATTTTCAAACCCTGATTTGCCTCTGATTGGCTATGTTACCTTAAGGTAATTTTTAACAGCTTTCATCTATGTTAGGCTTTTAGTCAAATCAATTTAAAGGAGGATTTCTTCTCTTAGGAAGAGGCAAAGAATTTTAAGGACAGTTTTGAAAATTCTAAATTTGACCTATAATTTTCTTTGTAAATAAGCTAGGGAATGAGATGTGAACTACAGCAGATCTAAACTAATTATAATTTGTGTATAAGAAATGGCCTTGATGGAAGCTGTAATTGCTTATGAAAACCTTCTATTAAGTAAATATGCCATGGTATCAAAATTATAATATGGCAAAAGGATTGAAATACTTTTTCTTATCTTTTATTTTGAAATCGCATAGCTTTTAAAAAAATTATACCATTACCAGATGGATTATTGAAAATCCATTTTCTGAAGGAGCTGACATTTCATCAACCTGATAAAAATTTGAGCTCCTATATATAGTTCCTTAACTGAGATAATAGGTATTTTAAGACAAAAACTAAGCTGAGAAGTTAGTAAAAAGGCTAGACTTGAAAGAAATTATTTTTGTACACTAAAATGATACAACTAGTCTTAGCCAAGGTCATTTGAAAAGTCATTTTGGGATGTGAAAAACATTTTACCCTAGGAAATGTTCTAATAATGGTTACATATCTATAAAACCCACAAAAACTGATATAATTCCTTGTATGACCAGGGTTAACTTTAAAAAAAGAATATATATAGAAATAAGATGATTGAGAAAAAAACAGGGTGAGGGGGAGACTAGAAGAGATTACCCAAAGAACATATATGCGTATATGCATAGCCCATGGACAGAGACAACAATGTGATGAAGGCTGGGGTGAGGGGAAGGGGCTGGGTAGAGGGGGATAAAGGAGGGATGGGGTCATCTGTAATAGTGTCAACAATAAAAAACATAAGAGGCTGTTCATAATTTGAAAAGAAAAGAAAAAGACAGATAAACGAAAAATGAGAAGTTGTATTAGTTAGAATTCTTGGTTTCAAGATCCAGCAATGGATTCTGGCTTGAAGGCCAGACAAGAAGGAGCATGAAAGTGTCAGAACATGGAGGCAGCTAGAACGCACACCTGGACTTTGGTCAGAACTGCAACAGGATATGCTCATCAACCTGGCCCTGGCCAGGGCTCCCACAGGATATATTAATGGACTTAGCCCAGACCAACAGAATATGTTAACTAACCTGGTAGTGGTAGTGGGGGGGGGGGGGGGTAAGCAATGAGATGCAAATGATTTGCTGAATATGCTAATACAACAAACTTGCCCTTACTGAAATGTGTGGTTGGCAAATTTGAAAAGCATACCTGCAGAAGTCTGGGTGGGACTCCTACGAGCCCGCCTGGAGGACTGTGGGTCCCCATTCCCTTGGTCTCCGTTACCTTGTCTTCCCATTCCCCTTGCTCCTAGGGGCCCTCAAGTCGGTCCAGGAGTTGCCTCTCCCCTCCACCTCCTTCCGCTTTTCCCTCAATAAACTCATTGCCTGCTCCCACGGTGGTCTCCGGGTGGTTTCTCAGAGCAAGGCTGCTATGACAGGGAGGCTTGACAATCAGGGTCAGATGGCACACCCCTACTAGAGGTCCTGAAGGTTATGAACTGTCTTCTGATAGTCCTAGAGGCTCAGTTATGCAGCAGCTGGACTCAATACTTTTGCTGTAAGTAATTTTTTAGCTGTCACTAAGTCTCTGCTTTAGCGCATTTACAGAGAGTGTTGAGTTAATGGTAATGATTACTGTGGAACCATTTTCTTTAATAAAATATTTTCAGGAACATTTAGAAGGTGACCTCTTCACATAGGGTAAATTCACTTATAACATGAAGTATATGTAAAACAGTTCTGGGAAGCAAATCCTGCTGTTAAATATGGCCCCTTAATCCTCCTAAAAGCCTTCTTCATTTCAGGTTGGACATACTGACACCTCTGCAGTTATCTTTCTGCAGCCTTTGACTCCTCAATCCACTGACTCCAAACCACTGCCTCATTATTCATCTAAAATAGATTTCTTTTACCACTTTAGTTTAAATCTTGGTGACATTCTTATATATCCTCAAACTGCATTCTGTTAAAATCTTTAGTAAAATGAAAGCAAATATTTTTATTTTCCCTCTTTTATGACTTCATCTCAAATTTCAAAATTTTTGATTAAAGTGTGCATGTTTCATTGTTCCAGAAATCATTAGGTGTTAGCTTCTTTTCTCAACTGCATTCATCCAAGTTAAAGCTACAATTGTCAGAGAAAGTAAAATAGTGATTGACAAGGGCTGGGGGTGGGAGAAATGAAAAGATGTTGGTCAAAAGGTACAAAACTTCCAGTTATGAGATGAATAAATTCAAGGGACTTAATGTATAACATGGTGACTGTATTCTAGAGCACAGTTAACAATTGCTGCTTTATATATTTAAAAGTACCAAGAATATAAATCTTAAATGGTCTCACCATACAAACACAAAAAGTATGTGAGTGGATAGATGAATCACACAACCTTATTGTTGTAATTATTTTACAATATATGTGTGTATCAAATCACCTCATTGTACACCTTAAACTATGCAATGCTGCATGTTAAATATATCTTAATAAAATTGGGGGGGGGAAGCTTTAATCCTCACTGACTGTGCTACTTCTCATTACCATAATTGTAATAATATTTACAAATTAGGATGAACAATATTTGAAAAACTGGGTCTCTTGTTTGGTGTGTTATGTACTAGAGATCCCTAACATTATCAAAGAATGAGTCTCTAGAATTAAACCACAAGTATTCTGACTACTGTGCCCTAAAAGTAAACTTCTATGTAAGATGATATTTCTGCATATCATCTAAAAATAACTGTGCTCTCAGGTAACACAATGCTTATATAACACAAAATACATTATACTGTTTGAAATTACAAGAACCTAATAAGTATTTTGGGGTTTCAGTTTCTAGAACTGCTCCTTTTCATCTTAAATTCCAGAACATTTAGAGTTCAGAGACTAAAGTCTGCAGGAAAGAATGTGTACCCTTGTCATCTTCACCTTAAGTTTCTAATTTCTTATACCCTATTGATGGAAAGTTCATTTTTACATAAGAGAATTCATATCCTCACATGGCCCAAGTTTTGGTCATTTTGAAAACCACTAAATTCTATTAAATTCAGAGATATTAAATCATTAAACCTCTATGTTATAGCACAAAAAGGTATTGTATTAGTGAGGGTTCCTCAGAGAAACAGAGCTAAAAGGAGAACAGGTGTATCATTTTGGTTGTTTTCATCTGGAGAAATAGGTACATTTTATATTTTATAAAAACATGTAAGAGAGACACATATTTTAAGAAATGGTCTCATGTGATTATTAGGCCTAGCAAGTCTAAAACTGCTGATGTAGGTTGGCAAGCTGGAAAGTCATGCTGAAATTTTTTTTTGAGCTCCTATATATAGTTTCTTAACTAAGATAATAGGCATTGTAAGACAAAAGCTTAGCTGGGAATTAGTAAGGAAGCTAGACTTTCTTACTAACTCTCTGAAAACAGAATCCCTTCTTCCATAAACCTTGTTTCTGGATACAGAAAATTTTTTTTTCTGTTTTAAGAAACCTTGTTTATGCCTTGTTAGGGGATTAATCTTCCTTTTATGTCTATGTTGATAACCAAGTGTTGCCCTTATAACTTCCAGATGTTATCAGATAAACCCTGGTTGTTCTCAATGATACAGTAAGGAATTACAAATCAGTGGAGCCTATTAGTGTGCATGCAAAATTTATTAGTGAATGGGAGAGCAAAAACAAACAAGGGTGGCCAAAGGCTGGAGTGGCAAGCTCACCATAGGGTGGCCAGAGGCCCTGCAGCCAGAAGGCCAAGAGTGCCATGAGGGCCAAGAGAGCCAAGAAGGTGAGTCCTTTGTTCTGAAGATTATATATTGGTGGGATGGGCATAAGGGAGTTACATTTTTTTTTTGTTTTTGTTTTTTAATATGCTTTATTGATTATGTTGTTACACTTGTCCCAATTTCTTTTCCCTTTGTTCTCCTTCACCTAGAGACACCCTTCCCTCCAGTTGTCCTACCCCTTAGTCCATGCCCATTGGTTGTGCATGTAGTGCTTCTTAGCATCGTCCTATCTACTCCACTCCCTCCTACTATGCTTCTTAATTCCTGTACCATCTCCCTCCCTTTCCCCACTTCCACCTCCCTGTTGACCTTCCCCCAATATGTTCCCCATTCCTGTAATTCTTTTCTCACTCTTGTTGCCTACTTAGTTTGCCTTTGTTTTGGTTCCCTAGCTTCTGTTGTTGGTTGTTGTGATACAGTTTTCATTTCAATGTTCATAGTTTTGATCCTGTTTTCTCCTAAAAAGTCCCTTTAACATTTCATATTACAGTGGTTTGGATATGATGAACTCCTTCAGTTTTATTTGTCCTGGAAGCACTTTCTCTGCCCTTCTATTTTGAATGATAACTTCGCTGGATAGAGTAATCATGGTTGCAGGTTTTTGCTATTCATTACTTTGAATATTTCTTGCCAGTCCCTTCTTGCCTGCAGAGTTTCTTTTGAGAAATCAGCCGATAGTCTTATTGGGGCCCCTTTGTATGTAATTCTCTTCTTCTCTCTTGCTGCTTTTAAGATTCTCTCTTTATCCTTAATTTTTGACATTTTGATTATAATGTGTTTTGGTGTGGTTCTCCCTGGGTCCAGTTTTTTAGGAACTGTCTGTGCTTCCTGGACCAAGTTAGGGAAGTTCTGCGTCATTAGTTTTTCCACATAATTTTTCAATTTCTAGTTTTTCTTTTTTACCTTCTGGTAACCCTATGATTTGGATGTTGGCCTGCTTATAGCTGTCCCATAGGTTTCTGAACATCTCATTTTCCTCACTTTTCATTTCCTCTTTCTGCACTGGTTGACAGTTTGTTCCTTCCCTATGTTCCAATTTGTTGATTTGATCTCTGTTTTTCTTTTCCCTCACCACTAGTTTCATATGTATTTTTGTTCATTTCAGCAAGACTAGCCTTCATTCCTTCCCCATCTTGTTTAAAATATGCTGTTAGGTCTGTAAGCATGTTTATAACCAAAGCTCTGAACTGTGCCTCAGAAAGATTTTCTATCTGCTGAGCCATTAGATTAGATATTTACTGTCTGGTCAGCTGCGTCACTGGGATCTCTATCATGATCTGTGCTGTCCTGACAGTTTTGCGTTTACCTTTGCTTCCTGGGCAGGGCTGTCACACCTTATATGCTATAGAGGGCAGAGCCCTGTGCACTCATCACAACAAGGCAATCCTTCTCACCATGCTGTGGCATTTTCTGTGGGGGTGAGGGTCCAAGATGGGTTCCTGTCATTCATTCTACACTGAGAGACCAGGAGCCTCCTCCTCTGTCTCCATTCCCTCCTGGCCTCACAGTCCAAGGCAATGGGGGTTTGCCCTCCCTGGCATTGGAATAACAAGCTGATGGGTCTGGTCTGCAGCCGGGGATGCTCGTGAGGCACTTCTCACCTCCCCTTAAATATAGGTGTCTGTGCTTACCACCATCCTGCCACCATCGCCACTGCTGCTGCCACCAGCACAGCTTGACCTCTCCGCCCTGGCTTCTCCCCTCCTACCTGTCCAGACGAGCACCACTTCTTTATATGTTCATATGTTGGACTTCCATGAAGTTTGATTTTCTGGAACTTTTGGTTATTTCTGGCTTTGCGGTAGTTGTATTCCTTCTTAGTTGTGGAGGGAGATGGAGCCTGTCAATCTAGGCCTCCATCTTGGCCAGAAGTCCGGGAGTTACATTTTGACTGACAGGTAAAGGTGGTGCCAGTTTTCCAGGACTGGGGCCGTGAGTACCCAAAAGTATTAATGGGCTTCTTCCTTTAGGCACTATGGGACCTTTTAGTGGCCTTGGGATGTAAACACAGTTTCAAAGTCTTTTCTTCCTCGATAGTGGAAAGGATACATAGAATTTCAAGAACTTTCTTCTTCCTGTGCTAACCTAGTGTTTCTTGTGATGTTGGAACACCTGGCAATATTATGGGGCCAGGCCCAACACTGTCGATTTAGGGAGTGAGACATATCTCTGTCTGCTACTAATCTGACTAACACAGGTACTAACTGATCTGCCCTTCACAGACATATTCATCCAAAAGTTGATTAGGATTTTGATACTTGATATTATAAACAATGTCATTTCTTTTTAAGCCAATCAAAATTTATGTGATAGTAATAAAAATAGAACTGGAATGTAACAAGCTATTTTTAGAGATTTTGAAAAAATAAACATGCAAGAAGGAGTCAGAAATTCCTGAAATAGAAGAGCTATGAGAACATTAATGCCAACACATATTAACACTTATTTAAAAATTATAGTGAAATGTACCAGTTTCTTATTACTGTTATACTAACTTATCACTAACTTAGTGGCTTAAAACAACACAAATTCATTCTGTTACAGTTCTATACATTAGAAGCCCAAAATGGGTTACCAAGACTAGGTCCTTCTGGAGACTCTTTTTTTTTTTGCCTTTTTCAGCTTCTAGAGTTCTTCTGCATTTCTTGGCTCATGATCCCTTCCTACATCTTCAAAGCATCAGCAACAAAGCATCTTTCAGTCTCTTCCTCTCTCATCTCTGCTTCTGTCATATCCTTCGATAACTCTGACCTTCCGCTCTTTTCCTTATAAGGATCTCTATGATCATACTTGCTCATCTGCATAATCCACCATAATGTCTTCATCTCAAAATCACATCTGCAGAGTCTCTTTTGCTATATAAGTAACATACTCATTATGCCAATAAAACCAAAAGTTATTTCCATATCATTTTATGACAATGCTTAACTTTTAGAGAAAACTGTAATAAGTATTTTTATTATCTCTAAAACAGGGGTATAATTTATATTGCAGTGGAGAGTTTGTCCTTCTTATAATCAGTGCAACTTTGGTTAGATACCCTTATCCCACATCCACTTTTTTCTCATTATTACCCCTTCAAATATCAAAACAAAAATTAGACTTATAAGTAGTTTTATTTAAAAGTCCCTGAACATCTTTGTCCCAGTGATAAGACTTTAATAGATCAATAAGAAAATTCAGATATTAAAATCACCCTCTTTTTTTCTGGGAGTTATCAGCTATTTTCATAGGTATAATAATGGAAAATTGCCTTGGCAATATCCCTTGGAATTTAGATTAAGTTTACAGGTGTCTTTAGAATGTTAATATTATTAGACAAGGTACAGAAGCTCACAACCAAATATTTAAAGCTTATCTTTGTGTCCAGTAGTCAGCTGCCTTAATGAGGTCTTTGTGAAAAGTGAATTTACCTAGAAATACACTGTTTTTCTGAGAAGAGAGACATATGACAAAATCTGAAAGAGCTAGTATCAAAATAACATTTTAATTATGTACCAATTGTGGGACTTAATTATATATTTTTTTCTGTTCTTTATAAGAATGAAGCCTATCCTTATTTTTAACACATATTTAAAAAAATTTTATACTACTAAGAAGTTAATTATATATACTAATGGTGCTTAAGATGTATTCATAAGTTGTCATCTTCTCTTGAAAACAACTAAAAAATGATAAAACAAGAAGCCTTCTTTTTAAAAATAGATAACACATGAAACCCTAAACATAATTGTAAGGTGTAAGAATGGTTCAGATGTATAAAAAAATATGAAGATAACACAACTGTATAATAGGTTTTGAGACAAGCTGACAAAGTTTACAACCACAGGGAGGTGTATACACCTAAGGGAAAACCCCAAATCTCTTTTTTGTGTGTGTGTGAAAATGGAAATAAGGTATTTTTTTGGACACAGTTTGGCTCCAAGAAGTAATGAAATATTATGATGCATTAAAAAAAGTCACATAGTCAAGTTATATTTGTAGGAAACATCTTGTTTGTCTTGATAAAAGAGGAATATCTATTATTTAATAGATATTCACTATGGATAATACATAGTTGTCTATCTGCATGGGTTATGAGGAGTAAAGATTAAAGGAGAACATTTATAGCCCATGAAAAACTTACCTCATTCAAAGATGAATTGTCAAAAAAAAAAAAAAAAAGGGAGCACTACAAGATTTATAATAAAAAGAAAAATTGGAACATGAGAATGACTAACAAAAAACACTCACCCAACCCTGCACCCCCAAAAACAATTGAAGCAGAAGCAGATGAGAATTTGACTGTCAAAATGCAATAAACTTTAAAAATAAAAAGATATGAATCTAAAAAAAACTCTTTAAAAATGCAAAAATTCAGAAAAGAAATGGCAAAAACACTAAAGAAGATGAAATAAGAATTGGAAAAGGTCAGGAAAAAAATAGAAGCAAAACTGATCACAGGAATGAAGACAAAATTTAAAGCTATAGACAATAGAGTATTAAATAACATAGTAAATAAAAATGAGAATGAATAGAGTGAACAAAATGGAATAGAAATAAGAAAAGTAATCAATCAAGAAAGAAACAAAGGAGACTAAAAATATACATACTTAAAATGTCTGACCCCAAAACTAAATTATAAATAATGGAACAGAAAATTATTGAAATATATAATCTAATAAAACTTATAAGAAATAAAGACATGAATTAATAGGTTTAAAGGAAATACTCTATTCCAGAAAAAATTATACCAAATGTTCTACAATAAGACATATTATAGTAAAGTTTTTGGACATCAAAAATAAAGAAAGAAAAAGAAAAGAAAAAAAGAAAAAGAAAAAATAAAGAAAGAAAGAAAGACATATTTGGCAACCAGGCAAATACATTAAGATGCTCAAAAGGTAAAAATATTCTTCACAGTCCCATTAATTAAAATATTTAAAAAGAGGTGACTTAAGCATTTGAAGAAGACAAGATTTCCCAAATTTTATACCTATCTAAACTATCATTAAATATGAAGGCAAGATACAAACTTCTTTGTTAATATTAAAGATAACAATAAAGACTATTGCTCTCACACTTTCATTTTGAAAGCCTATAGAATGAAATTCAGCCCACTAAGAAACAAATGGAAAATATATATGGGGAATGACAGCGATCCCCGAGTCTAATTTAATTGTATACACTAGATTAAAACAAATGTAGGAATTAAAGAATATCATGTAAATGTAAATTTCCCAAATTATTTTGAAAAGGTAAAGGAAGGCAATATGAAAGTATGTTAATTTTATTATTTTTGTTATTAAGGTATAGAGATATTATTTGGAACTCATACAATGACTAATAGAAGTAAAGAGAATATTTAGCAGTACAAAATAACTCTGTACAGTACAAATAAGTAAATGATATGGATAATGGGCAAATATAAATTACATGGTTAATACTTGGAAGAAATGAATGTGATTGTCATAAATCTAATCAACACTCCACACACATCTAAAATATTTGCATTAAAATCTTAACTGCTACAGATTCAGAGTTAAACACTACCAAAATCTTTAAGGAACTAATGGCTTTAAGAAACTGGTACAGACATTATGGAAAAAGTAATGAGGTTCCTCAAAAAATTAAGAATAGTGTTACCATATGACCCAGCAAATCAATCCTCTAGGTATCTAACCCCTCAAAATGAGAGCATACACCCCTATGTTCATTACAGCATTATTCATGATGGCCAAGACATGAAAAAACCAAGTGTCCCTCAATAAATGATTGAATAAAGAAGATGTAGTACATATATATAATGGAATACTACTCGGGAATAACAAAGATAAAATACTGCCATTTGTGATAATATCGTACTATGGGGAAAGATGGCAGCAGAGTAACTAGCAGCCTTGTCTTCTTGCCTCCATCTTGGAATTGACTTGGAATATAAGCATGGAGTGGAGAGTGAGTTAGAGTGGATTTCAAATAGGGCAAACAAGAATGCAAACAGCATGGGGGAGGGCAAAAACTGTGGCCTGCTCTTCCTAAGTGAGTCACCCGGGATGCACAGGCAAGCGCCTCTGCCACACTGCATAGGGACAGCCTTAGACTGGATCATTAGCCAAGATCTACCAGGGAAAAGAGAGAAATACCAGGGTGGCACAGAGGCCTGTAAACTGTGCTCCCACTATAGGCATCCTTCCCAGCAACATCCAAGAGAGTTTCAGTCAGAAGGTTTGAATGAAACTGTCAGAGCCACCGGAAGACAGAGGCCAGCCCTGAGTGCAAGAGACTGTAATTTTGGGGGGTGGGGAGCATGGAGATAAGGGCCCACAGGGACTGGTGTTGAAGCATGAGACACTTCTGGAAGGAGAACTGAGGCAAGACTTGAAACTTGGCAAGCACGCTGGGTGTGCACACCAGTGCTAGGACACAGTGGCTCTCCTAAACAAAAACAAAGAGGGCTAGAGGGTATCGCAAGACCAATGCATGGGACTCAACCCAGTGCAGCTCACAGAAGAGAGCTGTGGTAAGGGGAGAGGTCAGCAGACCCATGAGTGAGAGAACATCAACCTCGGCATCTAGCTAGATCTGCACACAGCCAGCCAGCCAGCCACAAAGGAAGATATGAAACCCACAGAACTTTGACCAGGGGCAGATCCAGAAAGAGAAGAAAATGCATCTGCACAGAAGTATTCAAGACATGGTGGGCAGAGTGACTCTCAATCAGCTAGCCAGAGGGAAGGACCCACCAAAGAGCAACACAAAAAAAACCAAAACCAAAATACAACCAGTCAGCCCAAATAAAGGGCATCCCAAGAGCATAAAGCTCAAGAGATAAAAGAGACTGCACCACTGAATTGCACAGGTCTCCTATTACATAAGGTCACACTATGAAGGCAGGAAGTCAAAGCAGATCAATATAAGAAATAAAAACAAACAATAAGAGCCACATAAAATGGGGAGACAAAAAAACAACCACGCAATGAGTGAAGCGGGATTCCCAGAAAGAGAGCTAGGTGAAACAGGCAAGCAAACTATCAAGCATGGAGACTTCTGGCCAAGATGGAGGCTTAGACGGACACGCTAGGTCTCCCTCTACAACTATAGTGGAATACAACTACTTCAAAACAAAGGATAACTAGAAATTCCAGAAAATAAAGCTACACGGAAGCCAAACATATGAAGTTATAAACCAGCGGTGCCATTTGGGCAGGTAAGAGTTAAAGAAGGCAAAGCTGTTTGCGGAGCGGCGGGGCGGGGCGGCGAAAAATCCTGGAGGCAATCAAGCCCCTGGCGTGCGCGACTCCAATCAAGCCCCTGACGTGCCCGACTCCTGCGCTGGGGAGCAGCCGCAGCATCGCCTTGAACAGTGAGGCCCAGGGGGGCGGGAGGACGGATCCCGGTCTCCTAGCTGAATAACTGTGTGAATCCATCTTGGACCCCCGCCCCCACAGAAAGCACCACAGGACTGCGAAATAGGTCGCGGACAGGCAGGCGACTCCGATCAAGCCCCTGGCGTGCCCGACTCCGGCGCTGGGGAGCAGCCGCAGCATCGCCTTGAACAGTGAGGCCCAGGGGGGCGGGAGGACGGATCCCGGTCTCCTAGCTGAATAACTGTGTGAATCCATCTTGGACCCCCGCCCCCACAGAAAGCACCACAGGGCTGCGAAATAGGTCGCGGACAGGCAGGCGCCAGCGGTCGCTGATTTGTGACGCGTACGCAGGCACTGCCCCCTGCCCCCGACAGCCGGCCCAGGAAAACAAAACGCATCTGTCAAAATGTGGCAGACAAATATAGAGATCCCGGTGGCACAACTCACCAGACAGCAGATAGAGAACCTGACAGATGAACAGATAAGAAACCTGTCAGAGGCTCAGTTCTGGGCCATTGTTATCAGGTGGCTTACAGAATTCACAAAAGAGCAGGAAAAAGATATGAAAGAAGCGAAAAACTTTCATAACGAAAGGAACAAAACCACATACGAGACAGATGGTGAGGAATCCAGAGTCCATTTCAACAAACTGGAATATGGAGAAGGAACAAGCAGTCAACCAATGCAGCGAGAGGAAATGGCAAGCAACAATGAGAGGATCAGAAACCTCTGGGACAGCTATAAAAGGCCCAACATAAGAATCATTGGTTTGCCAGAGAATGAGGAAGATGAACTAGAACTTGAAAAATTGAGTGAAAATATAATAAAGGAGAACTTCCCAGACTTGGGGAAGGGAATAGACTTGCAGGTCCAGGAAGCAAGGAGAGTTCCCAAGAGACTGGACCCAGGGAGAACCACTCCAAGACACATTATAATCAAAATGTCAAAAATTAAAGATAAAGAGAGAATCTTAAAAGCAGCAAGAGAGAAGAAAAGAATTATGTACAAAGGGGTCCCAATTAGACTATCAGCTGACTTCTCAAGGGAAACCCTACAGACAAGAAGGGACTGGCAAGAAATATTCAAAGTAATGAAAATCCAAAACCTACAACCACGAATACTCTATCCAGCGAAATTGTCATTCAGAATAGAAGGACAGAGAAAGTGTTTCCAGGACAAAATAAAACTGAAAGAGTTCATTAGATCCAAACCACTGTTATATGAGAAGTTAAAGGGACTGGTTTAAAAAACAGAAGCTAGGGAGATGAAACAAAGGCAAACGAAACAGGCAACGAGAGTGGAAAAGGAACTGTGGGTAAGGGAAACATAGTGGGGGGAGGCCAACAGGGAGGGGGAGTGGGGAGAGGGAGGGAGATGATATAGGAATTGGGGATCATGGTAGGAGGGAATGGAATAGACGGAGAGAGGTTGGGAGGAACTGTAAGCACAACTAATGGACATAATCTAAAAGGGGGGGACAACTGGAGGGAGGGGGCCACCGGGTGGAGGGGAGCAGAGGGAAGGGAAAGTGGCACAAATGTAATATTTTAATCAATAAAACACATTAAATCTAAAAAAAAAATAAAAAAAAAATAACTATCAAGAATGGAATTCAAAAGAATGGTTATAAGGAAGCTCAATGAACAAAAAAACTTAAAGAAAACTACAACAAACTTCAGGGGAACTACAAAGAACTTCAGGGAAGCTATAAGGAACTTACTTAGAACTACACCAGCATTTAAAAGGACATAGAAACTATCAATAAGAGCCAGGAACAAATGAAGAATACAATTTTGGAACTGAAGAACACAGTAGAAGGAATAAAAATCAGGCTAGATGAAGTAGAAGATTGGATCAGCGAGTTGGAGGACAATGTAGAAAAAATTTCCAGAGAGTGCAACAAAATAAAAACAGAGCTGCAGGACAACATGAAACATAATAATATCTGTATTGTAAGGATACCAGGAGGAGAAGAAGGGAAGCCAGTGATAGAAAACTTGTTTGAAAAAGTAATGACAGGAAACTTCCATGGCTTGAGGAGAGGAAAAGTTATGCAAGTCTAAGAGGCAGAGAGGGTTCAAATGAAGAAGAACCGAAAGAGGCCCACTCCAAGACACATCATAATTAAAATTTCAAAGTTCAAAGACAAAGAGAGAATCATAAAGGCAGCAAGAGAGAAACAGCAAATAACATACAAGAAAGCTCTGATAAGACCATCAGTAGATTTCTCAACAGAAGCAGTAGAAGCCAGAAGAGAATGGCAAAAAATATTTCAAGCAATGAAAAACAAATGCCTACAACCAAGACTACCCAGTAAGGCTCTCATTCAAAATGGAAGGTGAAAAAAGGAGTACCCCAGACAAAAGAAGGCTAAAAGAATACACTTCCACCAAACCAGCATTGCAAAAGATGCTAGATGTAGGGGAAAGCCCCTTGTGGTTTCAGGAATTGTAGCCCAAGCTGTGAGCCAGGCCACCCTCACCCCCAGGAAGGCCTCTAATTCTCAGCAGAAATCTGAAAGGCTGTGCAACACACAGGACTGAAGGCCACTCAGAGGGTTCCCATGAGAATTGGATTTAAAGAACGCATATTATGCTTTAGAGCTTGCTCCACTTTTCTTATCTCATGGTTAACTATAAACAGTCTGTTGCTAAAAAGGAATGAAGCCTTGCATCTGATGTTAGCATAGCATCAGGATGTTTAGCAGATGCTGACACAGTCTGGTCACTGTGTTCTCTATATTGATATCTGTAATCAGTAACTGTAAACTGTAATCCAAGCACTTGAAAGCTTATTGATGATTCATAAGTCTTGACCTTGTATCTCCTGAATCCCCTCCTCAATAAAAGGCATGGGACATGGAAATCCTGTACTCTTTTCCCCTAAAGAAATTAGTCACCTCCCATCCCTCCAGACAAAATACAGTGTCCTGGATAAAATTGTTTCTCTGCCATGGTCATGAAAACTCTACTAGACAGGAAGATTCCAGCCAATCTGGGGCATTGGAGGCAGGACAGCCTCAGCAAAAGGGACTGCTTTAAGAAGATGAAGAAAAAGACAGAGAGAGAGAGAGAGAGAGAGAGAGAGAGAGAGGAACACAGGTACAAAGGGAAAAAAATCACAATGAATAAGTACTTATCAATAATAACCTTAAATGTAAATGGATTAAATGCTCCAATATAAATACATAGGGTAGCTGAATGGATAAGAAAACATAGCCTGCATATATGCTCTCTAGAAAAGACACATCTCAGAACAAAAGATCTACACAGACTGAAAGGGAAGGTATAGAAAAAATGTATTTCAAGCAAATGGACATGAAAAAAAAAGCTAGGGTAGCAATACTTACATCAGACAAAAGAGATTTCACAACAAAGGACATAAAAAGAGACAGAGAAGGACACTTCATAATATTTGATAACAGTCCATCAAGAAGATATAACCCTTGTAAACATATATGCACCCAGCACAGAAACACCCAAATATAAAGAAAATCTTGGAGGACTTCAAGAAGGATATTGACAGCAACCTACTCATAGTAGGGGACTTTAACACCTCATTGTCAAGAATAGACAAGCCTTCTAGCAAAGAAACACCAAAGATATTGAGGCATTGAACAACACTCTAGATCAAGTGAACTAAAATTGATATACACAGAACCCTTCATCCCAAAGAAGCAAAATATACATTCTTTTCAAGTGCACATGGAAAATTTTCAAAGTTAGACTACATGGTAGAATATAAAACAAGCCTCAACATATTCAAGAAAATTGAAATTATATCAAGCATCTTATCAGATCACAGTGGCTTGAAACTGGAAACCAACCTCAAGGAAAAAACTCAAAGACATTCAAATTCATGGATGATCAATAACATGTTATTAAATAATGAATGGGTTAACAATGACATCAAGGAAGAAATCAAAAAGTTTCTGGAAACAATTGATAATGAACACATAACAGTCCAAAACCTATGGGACACAGTAAAGGCAGTCCTATGATGTTGAGAGAACTGGACAGGGACATGCAAAAAAATGAAACTAGACAACCAACTTACACTATACACCAGGATAAACTTAAGATGGATGAAAGACTTAAATGTAAACTGTGATACTATAAAAGTCATAGAGAAAATCATAGGCAATAAAATTTCTGATATCCTACACAGCAATATTTTTTCCAATACACCTCATAAGGCGAGGAAAATAATGGAAAGATTACAGAAATGGTACTACATAAAACTAAAGAGTTTCTGCTCAGCAAAAGAAAACATCAGCAAGATGAAAAAGGAACAAACTGTATGGGAAAACATATTTGCCAATGATACCTCAAACAAGGGATTGATCTCCAAAATATACAAAGAACTTATACAACTCAACACCAAGAAGACAGACAGCCCAATTAAAATATGGGCAAAGGACCTGAACAGACACTTCTCCAGAGAGGATGTACAGAGAACCTATAGGCACATGAAAGAATGTTTAACATTACTAGCCATCAGAGAGATGCAAATAAAAACAACAATGAGAAACCACCTCACATAGGTCAGAATGGCCATCATTAACAAATCAATAAAGAACAAGTGCTGGCGAGGATGTGGAGAAACAGGAACCCTACTGCACTGTTCATGGGAATGCAGACTGGTGCAGCCACTATGGAAAACAGTATGGAATTTCCTCAAAACACTAAAAATGAAACTGCCTTTTGATCCAGTGATTTCATTGCTAGGACTATACCCAAAGATTCCTGAAACATCAGTTCAAAAGAACCTATGCACGCCAATTTTCACAGTAGTACTATTTACAGTAGCCAAGTACTGGAAACAACCTAAGTGCCCATCAGTGGATGAGTGGATCAAAAAACTGTGATACATTTACACAATGGAATACTACACAGCAGAAAGAAATAAGGGAGCCCTACCTTTTGCAACAACATGGATGGAACTAGAGAGTATTATGCTTGGTGAAGTAAGCCAGGCAGTAAAAGACAAATACTATATGATCTCACCTAGTACAGAAACCCAATGAAAAAAGAAACAAATGAGAAAAATAGAACCGGAGGCATATAAACAAGGAACTGACTGACAGTGACCAGAGGGAAAGGGGAAGGAAGAAAAGGTGAGAAATAAAGGGAATGGTCTAGTCAAGGAACTAGTATAAATGACTTATGGTCATGGACAACTAATTGGGGATTGACTGTGTGGGGGTAGCGCAGGGGAGAGCAATGGGGGGAAATGGGACAACTGTAATAGTAAAACAAAAATAAATAAATAAAAGAATACCATACTAAACAAAATAAGTCAATAAAAAAAGTAAGAACCATATAATTTCACTCATATGTGGTATATAAAACTGAAACTCACAGACATGGACAACAGTATGGTAGTTACTGATGGGAAGGAGGGTGGGGAGTAGTAAAAACTAAAAGGGGACCAAATACATGGTGATGAAAGATGATTTGAGCTTGGATGATGGGATCACAATGTAATATACAGATCATGTATCATAGAAATGTACATTTGAAACATATAATCTTATTAACCAATGCCACCACAATAAATTTAATTTAAAAATAAACAAATGAAAAGGCAGACTATTCTCTTGGAGAAAAAGATTCAACTCATAAAGTTGTTATTCTCTCTCATTTCTCTGTGAATCTAGCATGGAATCTGACTCCAGTTTCCTCCACTCTCAGCTTCCAGCCACTAGCCTCTCCTCTGCAGGTAGCTACTGATACTATCAAGCTGACTTTGGATAGGTCCTCAAGCTCTGCTGAGAGATATAGCAAAGAACCTACAAGTGAGGGCATGATGCTGAGACATCCCAGAGAGAACTTTACATTAATGCTCATGGATCCCAAAGTGAAGAATTTTGATGTTGATTAGTATGATTGTGTTAAATCTACTATGACTTTCAAAGGATCAGCAGGAATTGAAGTGAGAGTGCAGAGTCTCTCCTACACTGAAGGCTAGCCAACAAGTATCCCTTCAATGCCTTAGGAGGCTGAAGACACAAAATCTGTGTAATTCCCATCATTAAAGTTTTCACAGCAACCAGACCTGAGCTTAAAGCCAAAAGAGGAAAATTTCTGTGGCCCCTTGTACTGCTATGGCCTAAAAAGTGAACTGGGGACATGAGCCCAGAAAGGAAAAGTACCAAGAGCTATTATACAAGAATCCCCCAAAACAAGGCTGTACCAAATTTGAATGCTAGCAAGGTGGGGTGGAGGGGTAGCTTCATGTACTCTGGGAATCTGGCCAGTTCCCAGGGGCCACGGACCCACCAGGTGTTTCTTGTCACAAAGAGAGCAATTGTTTCCATATAATTATTGTTAGTAGAATCTGTATATAAGCTAGGGAGTGGGGACTGGTCCTCTGAAGCCTTACCCATGGAGTGGAAGCACTGCCTAGGACCCCTAATGTTCCCACTGAGGCTCCAGAGGACTGCCACACTGGGGCTTCCCAGCATGTTGCTCTGTGACTTCAGATGCTGAGAGCTTGGGTGGTGATGTATTGCCACCAAAACTCCCCTCTGCCTTTTCCCGTGCCTTACTATTGATTTATACTCTTCCCCTAATAAAGCATTTCTTTATCACCATCCAGAGTGCCTGTGTTTTCATTCTGAATCCCTTTCAGTAGTGCTACGCACTACACCCCTGCAGCCAGAAACAGGAGGTGCAAATTGAACATATATCCTGAAGTGAAGATTTTGCTAAATATGACTGAAAGCTCTGAAAGAAAATATTAATTGATTTTACATCAGAAAACAAAACAGTTCTGCTAGAGGGGGGACACCATAAAAAATTTTGAGAAGATTCCAGAAACACAAAATAATCAAGTTAGAAATGTGAAATTGTGGGATATATTTTAGGAATATATCTCTGGAAAAGGATTAGATTTAAAAATAGGCCCATGTATGTTCCTAAAATACAAAATCTATAACCCAATAAGAAAATAAGTAAGAGACATACAAATAAGGGATTAGAAGTGGCTCTTTGATATATGAAAATAAGCTTAATTTTGTTGATTATCATACAAGCATATGAAAACTGCTTTGAGGCACTATTTCTCACATATTAGTTTGCAAATATCAAATATTTGGTAACTTGTTTTTTATATATTGTATTAGTTTCAGGTGTACAACATAGTGATTTAATATTTATATATCTTACTCTGTGCTCACCACACTAAGTCTGGTAACCACCTGTCACTGCAAAATTACCACACTACTATTTATTATATTTCCCCCTTCACCTTTTTCACCCAGATCTACCATCACCACCACCATCCCTCTGGCAATTATTAGTTTGTTCTTTATCCCCATGAGTCTGATTTTTTGTTGTTTCTTCATTTTAATATTTTTAAATTTCACACAAAAGTAAAATGATATTGTAGTTGTCTTTCTGTTTCTGATTTTTTTCACTTAACATAATACCCTCTAGGTCCATCTATGTTGTTGAAAACGGTAAGATTTCATTTTTTAATTCTTTTTTTTTATTTTTTGGTTTTTCAGTTACAGTTGTCCCATATTTTTCCCCAGTACTTCCCGCCACCCAGCCCACCCCTTCTCCCACAAACACGTCCCTCCCCTTTGTCAATGTCCATGAGTCATTTATCCACATTCCTTGACTAAATCCTTCCCTTCCTTATCCCCCTTGTTTCCCCCCCGCCCCCCATTTGACTGTTATTCTGCCCCTTGTTCTATCTACTTCATTTGTTTATGTTGTTCTTTACTTTCCTGTATTAGGTGATGTCATATGGTATATTTTTTTTCTTTGCCTAGCTTATTTCACTAAGCATAATTCTCTCTAGTTCCATCCATGTTGTTGCAAATGGCAGGAGTTCCTTCTTTGTATCTGCTGTATAGTATTCCATTGTGTAAATCTACCACTGTTTTTTGATCCACTCATCTACAGATGGGCACTTAGGCTGTTTCTAGCACTTAGCTATTGTAAACAGTGCTGCAATGAACATAGGGGTGCATAAGTTCTTTTGAATTGGTGTTTCAAGATTCTTCGGGTATAATCCTAGTAGTGGAGTCACTGGTTCAAAAGGCAGTTCCATTTTTAATCTTTTGAGGTAATTCCATACTGTTCTTCATAGTGGCTGCACCAGTCTGCATTCCCACCAACAGTGCAGTAGGGTTTCCGTTTCTGCACATCCTCACCAGCACTTGTTGTTTGTTGATTTGCTGATGATGGTCATTCTAACAGGTGTAAAGTGGTATCTCATTGTGGTTTTTATTTGTTTCTCTCTGATGGCTAGTGATGTTGAGCATTTTTTCATGTGTCTATGGACCTTCTCTAGGTCCTCTTTGGAGGAGTGTTTGTTCAGGTCCTTTGCCCATTTTTTAACTGGGTTGTCTGTTTTCTTGATGTTGAGTTGTATAAGCTCTTTATATATTTTGGATATCAGTCCCTTGTCTGAGATATCATTGGCAAATGTTTTCCCATATAGTTGGTTTCTTTTTCATCTTGCTGATGTTTTCTTTTGCTACGCAGAAACTCTTTAGTTTCATGTAGTCCATTTATTTATTCTTTACTTTATTTCCCTTGTCTTAGGAGATATATCCCTGAAGATATTGTTACATGAGGTATCTGAAATTTTCCTGCCTATGTTTTTCTCTATGACTTTTATGGTGTCACGGCTTACATTTAAGTCTTTGATCCATCTTGAGTTTATTCTTGTGTGTGGTATAAGTTGGTGGTCTAGTTTCATTTTTTTGCACATCCTTGTCCAGTTCTCCCAGCACCATTGTTGAAGAGGCTCTTCTCACTCCATTTTATGTTCCTTCCCCCTTTATCAAATATTAGTTGACCATATAGTCCTCGGTTTATTTCTGGACTCTCTATTTTGTTCCACTGATCTATATGTCTGTTCTTTTGCCAGTACCAGACTGTTCTGATCACAGTGGCTTTGTAGTATTGTTTGATATCTGGTGTTGTGATTCCTCCTGCTCTGTTCTTCTGTCTCAAGATTGCTTTTCTTTTTAAGAAAAAGAAGAAAAAAGGAGGAGAGGAACACAGGTACAAAGGGAAATGAATAAATACATGTCAATAATAACCTTAAATGTAAATGGATTACATACTCCAAGTAAAAGACATAGGGTAATGGAATGGATAAGAAAACAGGACCCACGTATTTGCTATCTACAAGAAACACACCTCAAAACAAAAGATTTACACAGACTGAAGTTAAGGGATATAAAAAAGTATTCCAAGCAAATGGACATAAAAAAAAAAAAAGCTGGGGTAGCAGTACTCATATCAGACAAAACGGATTTCAAAGCAAGGGCAATAAAAAGAGATAAAGAAGGACATTTCATAATACGTAAGGGAACAATCCATCAAGAAGATATAACACTGATGGAGAGGAAACAGAGAAAAAGGAGGGAAAAAAAAGAAGGTATAACACTGATAAACATATATGCACCCAAGTACATAAAGAAAATACTAGAAGACCACAGGAAGGATATTAACAGCAACACACTCATAGTAGGGGACTTTAACACTCCGTTATCAACAATAGACAGAACTTCAAAGCAAAGAAACACCAAAGATATACAGGCATTGAACAACACACTAAACCACATGGACTTAACTGATATATATAGAACTTTTCACCCCAAAAAGCAAAATATACATTCTTTTCAAATGCACATGGGACATTTTCAAAGATAGACCACGTGATAGGACACAAAATGAGCCTCAACAAATTCAAGAAAATTGATATTACATCAAGCATCTTTTCAGACCAAAATGCCTTGAAACTAAAAATCAACCTCAAAGAAAAAATTAAAGACATCAAAACTCATGGAGAATGAATTACATGCTATTAAATAATGAAATGGTTAACAATAATATCAAAGAAGAAATTTCTGGAAACTAATGATAATGAACACACAACAGCCCAAAACCTATGCGACACAGCAAAAGCAGTCCTGAAAGGGAACCTCATAGCAATACAGGCATATCTGAATAGGATCGAAGAATCTTAAATAATCTAACACTAAAGCTACAAGAACTGGAACAACAACAAACAAAGCCTAGGAAAAGAAGAAGGAAGGAAATCATCAAGATCAGAGCAGAATTAAATGACATAGAGACTAAACAAACAATTCAAAAGGTCAACAAAACTATGAGCTGGTTCTTTGAAAAAATAAACAAACTTGACAAGACTCCAGCCAGGCTCATCAAGAAAAAAAAAAAAGAAGACCCAAATAAACAAAATCAGAAATGAAAAAGAAAAAATCATGACTGATACCACAGAAATACAAAGGATTGTAAGAAATTACTACAAACAACTGTATGGCTAGAAATTTGACAAACTAGAAGAAATGAACAAATTTCTAGAAACATATAACCTTCCAAAACTGAATCAAGAAGTAGAAAGTCTCAACAGACCAATAGCAAAGAAGGAAATTAAAACAGCAATCAAAAATCTTCCTGCACACAAAGCCCTGGACCAAATGGCTTCACAGGCAAATTTTACAAAACATTTAGGGAAGAACTAACTCCTACTCTCCTCAAACTATTCAAAAAATCCAAAAAGAGGGAAAAATCCCAAACTCTTTTTGTGAGGCCAGTATTACCCTAACCCCAAAACTAGGTCAAGACACAACATAGAAAGAAAACTACAGGCCAATATCACTGATAAACATAGATGCCAATATCCTCAACAAAATATTGGTAAACAGGATCCAGGAACACATTAAAAAGATCATACACCACGATCAAGTGGAATTCATCCCAGAGATGCAAGGGTGGTTTAATATTCTCAAATCAATAAATATAATACATCACCTAAACAAAATGAAAGACAAAAATCACATGATCATATCAATAGATGCAGAAAAAGCATTTGATAAAGTACAACACCCATTTATGATGAAAACACTCAGCAAAATGGGAACAGAAGGAGCGTACCTTAACATCATTAAGGCTATATATGAGAAACTGGAAGCCAACATCATACTCAACGGACAAAAACTGAAAGCATTCTCCCTGAAATCAGGATCAAGACATGGATGTCAACCCTCTCCATTCCTATTCAACATAGTGTTGGAAGTTCTAGCCACAGCAATCAGACAAGAAAAAGAAATAAAAGGCATCCAAATTGGGAAAGAAAAAGTAAAACTATCAATATATGCAGATGACATGAGAGTATATATAGAAAACCCTCTAACCTCCACTAAAAAACTACTCGATATAATAAACCAATTTGGCAAAATAGCAGGGTACAAAATAAATATACAGAAATCTAAGGCTTTTCTGTACACCAACAATAAAATAGCAGAGACAGAAACAAAAAGAAAACACCATTTACTATAGCAACAAGAAAAATAAAGTACCTAGGAATAAATGTAACCAAAGAGATAAAAGACCTGTGCTTTGAAAATTACATAACATTGAAAAATAATTAAGGAAGATACAAATAAATCAAAGCAAATACTATGTTCTAGCATGGGAAGAATCAACATCATCAAAATGGCCATACTACCCAAAGCAATTTACAGATTCAATGCAATCCTTATTAAAATACCAATGACATATTTCACAGACCTAGAACAAATACTCCAAAACTTCATATGGAACCAAAAAGGACCCTGAATAGCCAAAGCAATCTTGAGACAGAAGAGCAGAGCAGGAGGAATCTCAATGCCACACGTCAAAAAATACTAAGCAACTGTGATCAACACAGTCTTGTTCCTGGCATAAGAACAGACATATAGATCAATGGAACAGAATAGAGAGCCCAGAAATAAGTCCAGAACTATACGGTCAACTAAAATTTGATAAAGGAGAGAGGAACATAAATGGAGTGAGAAGAGCCTCTTCAACAAATGGTGCTGGGAGAACTGGACAGAGATGTGCAAAAAAATGAAACTAGACCACCAACTTACACCACACACAAGAATAAACTCAAGATGGATCAAAGACTTAAATGTAAGCTGTGACACCATAGAAGTCCTAGAGGAAAACATAGGCAGGAATATTTCAGATATCCCACGTAACAATAGCCTCAGGGATACATCTCCTAAGGCAAGAGAAATAAAGGAAAGAATAAACAAATGGGGCTACATGAAACCAAAGAGTTTCTGCGTAGCAAAAGAAAACATCAGCAAGATGAAAAAGAAACCAACTATATGGGAAAACATATTTGCCAATGATATCTCAGACAGGGGACTGATCTCCAAAATATATAAAGAGCTTATATGACTCAGCATCAAGAAAACAAACAACCCAATTAAAAAATGGGCAAAGGACCTGAACAAATACTTCTCTGAAGAGGACATACAGAATGTCCATAGACACATGAAAAAATGCTCAACATCACTAGCCATCAGAGAGATGCAAATAAAAACTACAATGAGGTACCACTTTAGACCTGTCAGAATGGCCATCATCAACAAATCAACAAACAACAAGTGCTGGCAAGGATGTGCAGAAATGGAAACCCTACTGCACTGTTGGTGGGAATGCAGACTGGTGCAGCCACTATGAAAAACAGTATGGAATTACCTCAAAAGATTAAAAATGGAACTGCCTTTTGAACCAGCGACTCCACTACTAGGATTATACCCGAAGAATCTTGAAACACCAATTCAAAAGAACTTATGCACCCCTATGTTCATTGCAGCACTGTTTACAATAGCTAAGTGCTGGAAACAGCCTAAGTGCCCATCTGTAGATGAGTGGATCAAAAAACAGTGGTAGATTTACACAATGGAATACTATACAGCAGATACAAAGAAGGAACTCCTGCCATTTGCGACAACATGGATGGAACTAGAGAGAATTATGCTTAGTGAAATAAGCCAGGCAAAGGAAGAAAAATACTATATGATATCACCTAATACAGGAAAGTAAAGAACAACATAAGCAAATGAGCTAAATAGAACAAGGAGCACAATAACAGTCAATACAGGGGAGGGGTGGAGAGAAGGGGGATAAGTAAGGGAAGGGTTTAGTCAAGGAACGTGTATAAATGACTCATGGACATGGACAACGGGGAGGGATATGATTGTGAGAGAAGGGTTGGGCTGGGTTGGGGGGAGCATTGAGGAAAAAGTAGGACATATTAATTGAAAAAGCAAAAAAATAAAAATTAAAAATAAATAAAGAAATAAAATAGAAATTAAGATAAAATAAAAAGTGTGTTTATAGTTTCAAAAATTTAGACTTCCGGCCAAGATGGAGGCCTAGACTGACACGCTCGGTCTCCCTGTACAGCTAGAAAGGAATACAACTACCTCAAAACAAAAGATAACTAGAAATTTCAGAAAATAGAACTAAACGGAAGCCCAACATATAAAGTTATAAACCAGCAGTGCTCACTGGACAGGTAGGAAGAGCAGGAATCAGGTTGTGTTGTTTACAATAGCACCAGATACAGTGGCAGGGAGAGCAATCCTGGCTGCTGTTGAGCCCTGGCAGCTCATTTCCCCAACGCTGGGAAAAGCAGCTCCTGCATTGCCTTGGATGGTGAGGCCCAGAGGGTGGCAGGATGGATCCCCGTCTCCAAGGGGAGAATAACGGCAGGAATGCATCTTGGACCCCCACCTCCACACAGAGCGTCACAGAGCGGCAAAAAAGATAGTGGATCACCGCTGGCCTCTGTGTTGTGACGAGTACATGGGCTCTGCCCCCTATAGCCTGCCCAAGAAGCAAAGCAAAACACAAATTTGTCAAAATGAGGCACACAACTATAGAAATCCCAGTGATGCAGCTCACCCGGCAGCAGATGAAGAATCTGACAGACAAACAAATAAGAAACCTTTCAGAGGCTCAATTCAGAACTATAGTCATTAGGTGGCTTACAGAATTAACAAAAGATTTGGAACAAGATGAGAAAGGATTGTAAGCCACTCATTCTGAAAAGAATGAAAACACATACGAGACAAGTGGTGAGGAAAAAAAATCCAGAGATCAAATCAACAAACTAGAATATAGGGAAGGAATAAACAGTCAACCAGTGCGGAAAGAGAAACATAAAACAAAAAAAGTGAGGAAAGGATCTGAAACCTCTGGGACAGCTATAAGAGATCAAACATACAGATTATATGATTACCAGAGGGCAAAGAAGAAGAACTAGAAATTGAAAAATTATGTGAAAAAGTAATGAACCAGAACTTCCCGAACTTGGGAAAGGAAATAGACTTACAGGTCCAGGAAGCACAGAGAGTTCCAGGGAGAAACACTCCAAGACATTATAATCAAATTGTCAAAAATTAAAGATAAAGAGAGAATCTTAAAAGCAGCAGGAGAGAAGAAAAGAATCATGTACAAAGGCGTCCCAATTAGACTATCAGCTGACTTCTCAAGGGAGATCCTGCAGGCAAGAAAAGACTGGCAAGAAATATTCAAAGTAATGAAAATTCAAAACCTACAGCCATGAATACTCTATCCAGTGAAATTGTCATTCAAAATGGAAGGGCAGAGAAAATATTTTAAGGACAAAGTAAAACTAAAAGAGTTCATTAGACCCAAACCACTATTATATGAGATGTTAAAGGGACTGGTTTAGAAAAAAGAGGATCAAAACTATGAATATTAAAATAAAAACTGCATCACAAGAACCAACAATAGAAGCTAAGGAATCAAAACAAAGGCAAACTGAGTAGGCAACGAGAGTGGAAAAAGAACTATAGGTATGGAGAACATACTGGGGGAGGTCAGCAGGGAGGGGGAAGGGGAGAGGGAGGGAGATAGTACAGGAATAAAGAAACACAGTAGGAGGGAATGGAATAGACAGGAAGAGGTTGAGAAGATGCACAACCAATGGACATGGACTAAAAGGGGGGCACAACTGGAGGGAGGGGGGCCACTGGGTGGAGGGGAGCAGAGGGAAGGGAAATTGGGACAACTGTAACAGTATAATCAATAAAACATATTTTTAAAAAAATTCCAGAAAAGGAAAGGCTTCCAAGCTCTGTTTAGGAGAATAGTATTATCCTAATTCCAAAATCAGGTAAAGACACAATAAAGAAAGAAAGCTACAGGCCAATATTGCAGATGAACATAGATGTTAAAATTCTCAATAAAATATTAGCAAACCAGATTTAACAATACATTAAAAAGATCATACACTATGACCAAGTGGGATTCATCCTAGGTATGCAAGGATGGTACGATATTCACAAATCAAGAAATGTAATACACCACATAAATAAAGTGAAAGGCAAAAATCACATGATCATATCAATAAATGCTGAAAAAGCATTTGATAAAATAAAGCACCCATTTATGATAAAAATGCTCAGCAAATTGGAACTAGACGGAGCATACCTCAACAAAATAAAGGCCATACATGAAAAAACCTACACCTAAAATCATATCAACAGACAAAATTAAAAGCTTCTGTCCTAAGATCAGGAACAAAACAAGGGTGTCCGCTATCATCGCTTTTATTCAACATAGCTTTGGAAGTTCTAGCTACAACAATCAGACAAGAAAAAAAAAAAAAAAAGGCATTCAGATTAGAAAGGAAGAAGTAAAACTGTCATTATTTGCAGACGATATGATACATAGTGTACATAGAAACTCTATAGGCTCCACCAAAAATGACTCAACCTAATAAGTGAATTTGTCAAAATAGCAGGATAGAAAGTCAATATCCAGAAATTGAAGGCATTTTTGTACACCAAAAATGGAATATCAGAAACAGAAACTAGGAGTGGAAATCCCATTTACTATATCAATAGGAGTAATAAAGTAGCTAAGAATAAATTTAACCAAGGAGGTAAAAGACCTGTGCTCAGAAAACTAGAGAACACTGAAGAAAAAAATTAGAGAAGATACAAATAAATGGAAGCATATACTGTGTTCATGGATTGGAAGAATTAACATCAAAATTTCATACTATCCAGAGTCTATAAATTCAGCACAATCTTTATAAAAATACCAATGACATATTTCACCGATTTAGAACAAATATTTCAAAAATTTATATGGAACCAAAAATGACCTTGAGAGCCTCATAAATCTTGAGAAAGACAAAGTATGAGGGATCACACTGACATCAAACTATACTACAAGGCTACTGTAATCAAAACAGTCTGGTACTGGCATAAGAATAGACACATAGATTGATGGAATAGAATAGAGAGCCCAGAAATAAACCCAGGTTTCTATAGTCAATTAATATTTGACAAAGGGGGCAGGAGCATGTAATGGAGTAAAATGACCTCTAACAAATGGTGTTGGGAGATTTGTACAGGTACATGCAAAGAAAAAAAAAAGAAAGAAAGAAAGGAAGAAAAGAAAGAAAGAAAGAAAGAAAGAAAGAAAGAAAGAAAGAAAGAAAGAAAGAAAGAAAGAAAGAAAAAGAAAGGAAGAAAAGAAAAGAAAAGAAACTAGACCACTTGCACCATACACCAGAATAAATTCAAAATGGATAAAAGACTTAAAACATAAGCTGTGACACCTTAAAAGTCCTAGAGAAAAACATAGGCAGGAATATTTCAGATATCCCAAACAGCAATATTTTTGCTGGTATATCCTCTAGGGCAGGGAAATAAAAATACTAATTTAAAAATGGGGCTACATCAAATTAAAAAGCTTTTGTACAGCTAAAGAAAAAATCATCAAAATGAAAAGGGAACCAACCATATGGGAAAACATATTTGCCAATGATACCTCAGACAAGGGTTTGCTCTCCAGAATATATGAAGAACTCATACAACTCAATACCAGGAAGACAATCCAAATAAAAAATGGGCAAAGGACCTGAATAGACTCTTCTCCAAAGAGGCATACAGAGGACCGATAGGCATATGAGGAGATGCTAAATAACACTAGCCATCAAAGAGATGCAAATTAAAACCACAATGAGATACCAATTCATACTAGTCAGAAAGGCCATCATTAACATATCAACAAACAAGTGCTATTGAGGGTGTGGAGAAAAGGGAACCCTAGTGCACTGTTGGTGAGAAGGCAGACTGGTGCAGCCACTGTGGAAAACACTATGGAATTTCCTCAAAAAACTAAAAATGCAACTGTCTTTTGATCCAGCTTTTCCACTGCTAGGATTATACACAAAGGATCCTGAAACACCACTTCAAAAAGAACCTATGCACTCCTATGTTCATAGTAGCACTGTTTGCAATAGCCAAATGCTGGAAACAGCCTATGTGCCCATCAGTAAATGAGTGGATCAAAAAACTATGGTACATTTACACAATGAAATTCTGTTACTGAACAGTAATTGGGGTTCTGCTGACCTCTGCCACCCTCTAGGCAAATTTCCAGAGGCAAAGGTTTGGTGATAAAGGAAAGGAGTCTTTATTCAAAAGCAGTTACTTAAGCCTGTCAAGTTACAGCTTTAATTACTTAAGCCTATCAGGTAATGCTAAACTCTAACACTTGGATTTTCTTAGCTTTTCTTCTGTTAGTTTCTATAGGGTTAGTTTACAACCTAAAACAACATAATACACAAAATCTAAACAATTCTGGAAGAATGGCAGGCTTCAGCCTCAGAGCTTGTTTCCTGTAGAACACCCCAAAAATAAACTTGTCACCCTCTGCCAGGCCAGCTTGATCCTAGGCTATGCCTGAAGTTCCTTCCCTTACAAAATACTGTCTGTTGGCAAATGTAGGCAGTGTAGCACAATTATCCAGGCATCCACAAGGAAGAAGAGCCTAAAAGTGAGAGCCAGAGCCAGAGCCTGAGAAAGAGAGAGCCAGCTCAGGAGCCAGAAAAGCTTGTGAGCCAAAGAGCCAACCCTCTTTTTATTTCCATTGGCTCTGGAGGCATTCAGCTTCTTAGCCAATCCTGTCCTAAACTGCTTTCCATTGCCTTGACAAACTCTTCCTATGGCTCCTTCTCCCCACTGATCTTAATCAGATCTCTCTGTATCAATACTATGTAGCCACAAGAAAGAACTCCCATGTTTTGCAACAGCATGGGTGGAACTAGAGAGTGTTATGCCAAGTGAAATAAGCCAGGCAGCAAACAAGAAATACCATGTGATTTTACCTATAACAGGAACCTAATGAACAAAACAAAGAAATGAGCAAAATAAAACCAAAGGCATGGAAACAAGGAACAGATTGACAGCTACCAGAGGGCAGGGGAAAGGGAGATAAGAAGGGAAAGAAGGGGAAGGGTCTAGTCAAGGATCAAGTATAAATGACTCAAGGAAATAGACAAAAGGGTGGGAATTTACTGTGGGAGAGGTGGGTGGGTAGGGCTGATAAGAGCAATGGGGGGAAATTGGGACAACTGTAATAGAACAATTAAAAAAAAAAGTTGTAAGAACTTTATGACAGCATAAGCCACCAAGTCAAATGCTTTGTGTCAATTCAAACTTATAAAATATCAGAATAGGTAACATTGCAATATTTACAGATTTAACCTAACATTTTTAATCAAATTAATTTGAATAGCTCAAGAAAATTTACTTTTTCTAAAAAATATTCATTATTGACACTATTACAAATGTCCCACATTTTCCTGCCTTTCCCTACCTCCACCAAGCCCCTGACCTGCCCCCAACCCTCAGCTTTCACTACATTGGTGCCTGTGTCTATGGACTTTGCACATATGCATATGTGATCTTTGACTAATTTCTTCCAGTCCTCCCATCCCTCTCTCCTCTGAGATATGTCAGTCTGTTCCATGTATCCCTCCCTCTGGTTTTATTTTGTTCATCAGTTTATTTTGTTTATTAGATTCCACATATGAGTGAGATCATATGGTATTTGTCTTTCTCTGACTGGCTTATTTCAGTTAGCATAACATTCTCCAGGTCTATCCACACTGTCACAAAGTATAAGAGTTCCTTCTTTTTAACAGCCACATAATATTCCATTGTGTATATGTAGCACAGCTTTTTTATCTCCTCAACTACTGATAGGCACTTGGTGTGTTTCCAGACCTGGGCTATTATAAATAATGCTGTTATGAACATAGGGGTGCATATATTCTTTCTGGTTAGTGTTTTGGGATTCTTAGGATGTATTCCCAGAAGTGGGATGTTTGGGTAAAATGGCAGCTCTATTTTTAATTTTTGAATAAATTTCTATTTTTTCCACATTGGCTGCCCCAGTCTGCAAACCCACCAGTAGTGTATGAGAGTTCCCTTTCTCCACATCAACACCAGTACTTGTTTGTTGGTTTATTGATGATGGCCATTCTGACAGGTGTGAGGTAATACCTCATTGTGATTTTAATTTACATCTCTATGATGATTAGTGACATTGAGCATTTTTTCATACAAAGAATTTGTACCTTGGCTTATGCTCATAACTGGCATATTACATAACCTCTCTCCTGGGCTAAGGGATTAAGTTTAATATAATTAAATATGACATATCAATAAATTACTTTTGTGACTTAGTTATTAATATAATTGAATATATATTGAGTATACAAAATTAAGAGCAAGCATTATAAGGACTAAAAATAACTTAATATGTTTACTGTTACTTCAGCAAAAGTTAGAAAGAGGATTCAGCCCCGTGAACAATTCTGTTGATGTTAATAGTGATGGGAGTTTTTTGATTACTGCTTCAATTTCACTAGCTGTTATTGGTCTATTCAGACTTTCTGCTTCTTCTTGATTCAGTTTGGGAAGACTATAGGTTTCCAGGAATTTGTCCATTTCCTCTAAGTTGTCAAATTTCTTGCCATACAGTTGTTCGTAATAATTTCTTATAATCCTTTGTATTTCTGTGGTATCAGTTGTGATTTCTAGCCCTGGCTGGTTTGGCTCAGTGGATTGAGCGTCGGCCTGTGAGCTAAGTGTCGCTGGTTCGATCTTCCAGTCAGGGCACATCAGAGAAGGAAAACTCTGATTCCAAAAAACCTCCGCTGCCTTGCGGCATACCTCTTCAGGGGAAAGGCTAAGGGAGTAAACCCCGACAGAAAATCCGGAGCCGGAGTCCCTAAGGCGGTTTGACGTTGTAGTCAACACCGGCAACTCCTGCGGCGCACCTGAAGCCAAGCTGTATTGACTCCGTCTTTCCCTTGGACCCTTCAGCTGCGAAGAGAGGGGGGGTCTGCTGCATGGGCAACAGCAGACCCTCCATATCACCCTGCCCAGGCTCTGTAGCTTCAGCTTCACTGGAGAGGACACTCCAGCGTCATCGCAAGATGTCGATTCAACACGGGAGGAGACAGATACCGTGTCACTCCCGAGTCGGACTGCACAGCCATTCTCGGCGGTGCAGATAGACTCTTAAGAAGCTACACCATCGTCTCTCGAGACGGACGGCTGCCGACGGACGACGACGACGACGACGGATTGGCCATGTACATGTTCTTTCTGGAGAAGTATTTGTTCAGGTCCTTTGCCCATTTTTAATTAGATTATTTGTCCTCCTGTTGTTAAGTTGTATAAGTTCATTAAGTATTTTGAAATTTAACTCCTTATCCGATGTATTATTGGCAACTATGTTCTCCAATAGTGGGTTCCTTTTCCATTTTGTTGATGCCTTCTTTTGCTGTGCAGAAGATTTTTAGTTTCTTTAGCTTTTTCCTTTATTTCCCTTGCCCTAGGAGATGTATTGGCAAAGATGTTGTGATGAGAGGTGTCTGAAGTTTTCCACCTATGTTTTCTTTTAGGATTTTTATGGTTTTATGATTTACATTTAAGTGTGTTATGTTTTGACTTTATCCCTGTGTACAGTGTAAGGTGGTGGTCTAGTTTCAATTTTTTTTTGCATGTACCTCTCCAATTTTCCCAATACCATTTAATGAAGAGGCTGTCTTTACTACATTGCAAGTTCTTGCATCCCTTGTCAAATATTAGTTCACCATAAAAATGTGTGTTGATTTCTGGGTTCTCTGTTCTGTTCCATTTATCTATATGCCTGTTCTTATGGCAGTAACAGGCTTTAAAAAAAAAATACAATAGCTTTGTAGTATAGTTTGATATCAGGTATTGTGATCCCTCCAACTTTGTTTTTCTTCTCAAGATTGCTGAGTCTATTTGAGTTTTTTGGGGGGGGCTCTGTATAAGTTTTTGGAAAATTTGTGCTAGGTCTATGAAATACATCACTGATATTTTAATAGAAGTTGCATATAATCTATAGATTGCTTTGGGTAGTATGGACATTTTAATGATATTAATTCTTTTAATCCATGGACACAGTATATGTTTCCACCTGTTTGGGTCTTCCTCTAATTCTTTCTTTAATGTCCTATAGTTTTCTGAGTACACGTCTTTTACCTCCTTGGTCAGATTTATTCCTAGGTACTTTATTATTGTTGTTGTTGCAATATACCAATGAACTATGAGAAAGGGAAACTAAGAAAACAACCTCATTTGCTATTCCAAGAAAAGATGCCTTTTAATGACTATATCTCCAGGATACTCAGCTTGCACTATGAAATAGATTCAAGTCTAAAATTTACACAAAGATGGGAAGTTGCTGCCCAAAATAATAAGCCTCCCTTATATTCAGGTCAATATGACTTGTCATCTTTACAATTGTGGTCACTCATGCCTCATGTCTGACCAAATCGGTAGAATCTTTAAAAGTGAGAAAATAATTTAGAATTGGCTTAGTTAGTTAATTATTATCTGGAGACCCTGCATTTTTAATTACCTCTGGTATAGTTTAAACTGTTGGTCTGAATGCTCTCATCCTGTGAGACAATATCAATTGAATTAAAATAAAGGTTATTAATACTTATAAATTTATTCATAGAAAAATCTAGCAGATGTTTTTCTCCAAGTATATTATCACATTTCAAATTAATTTTGATGACTAATACTCAAAAAAGCATTAAATTAAGCCATCATATTCATATCATGATTACTTTTTTATAAAGTAGAAAATATAATAAACAGCAAAGAGAATTTAAAGTTTGTCATACAAAAATTTTCAACTAAGTGAAATCATATTGCTGACCTTAAGTTTCCCCCTTTTTTGATTGCTGTATATATAGAAAACATTATTATGTTTTTTTCTGCAGATTTATTGACAATTCTTGGTCAGGTTGTTCTAGTACATTTTATGATAAAAAAACTATGTAATGGATAACAACGTTCTTAAATATTTGAACATCATTTTGTGGCTAAATGTCAGGGAAAATTGTTCATAATCACAAATCTCCTCTCCAATGAAATTAAGTGGAGTCGTTATCCTTGGCAGAATCACAGTGCTCAGCCACACAGTGGGTACCCATTTGTGGTGCTTTGGTTGTTGCTAGGAGGCAGTTAGGCCTGGTCATTGCACACAATTATGCCCATGCTTAGCAGCTGGCAGAAGCTCTCAGATGCCTCATAAGAAATTTTCTTGAAAATCTGCTTACCCTTCTCAGTTTTCTGTGCATGTTAAAGCCTTGGTATCAGTCAGATCCTGTCCATTTGTGATCCCTCAAATTTCTATATCTATGATGTTAGCAGAAACCAGTTTCTGAAATAAAGTGTTGAGGTGAGAATATAAAGACAAAACATCAAGGAATGCTAAAAATGCAGTATTGTGGTGGAAAAACCTAGTTTGGGGTATGAATGTCACAACTGACTGTGTTTCCCTTACAACCCAGTCTCAGGGTTCTCTGTCTACCCTGGGTGCTTGTACTGGTGATAGTAGACAACAACAACAACAACAACATAGCTATAGCCAATTTTATATTACCTATTTTTATTTCACTCAATTCTATTCAAACATATTAGTCACCAATTACTAAGTGCATGTTCCCTATTAGAAAGTTTCAGTTTTTATTGCATTGTCACCCTAAAACATAAAGATGTGTTAGAACTTCCACCAACTCATTTCTCAAATTGCCGGTTAGTGTCAAAAGTGGCACATATGCCTTTTGTTTTGACAGGAGTGTCAATTTTGGAATTAAGAATGATGGGAGCAACAGAAAATCATAAAGTGACAAAAAGATTAAAAAGACCAGGGCTGCCCTCCCTGCGCTTTGATTTCTCAACTAGTGTTTTCATTTTGTGTGTATATGTCAGTGGTTACTAAAATACAGAAAACCATTTAATTACTTGAAAATGCTAAGTAATAAGAATGCATATATAATCATAAGTGGTTGTTCTCATAAAAATCAAGACAAATGCATGTGAAACAATCCTGTACATTAAATTTTATGGTACAAACTCTGAGTTTTTTAAAAATACAGACTTAAGCAAGTTTTTGTTGTTGTTCAGGGGAGTGAGATATCTTGAGGCTTCAAATAAACATTAACTAATTATGATTTTACCCAAATCTCATTGTCAATTGTGCCTAAGAAGAGATAGAGGACCCATTTTGGATATTGGAGACAGAATGAGTTTCTGTTACTGATGAGGACTGTTGCTGATTAGAGCCTCTGGAAAAGGGGAGATGCCTGCAGAAGCAGGCAGCCTTCAGCTGGCTACTTTTTAGAGTTTTGGACTTGAAATTCTGACCTGGCCAGTAGACTCATTCCTTTAAAAAAACTACAGGCTCTACTGGGTGCCTGTGGAAATTGAACCCTAACCCATAGAAGTCTTCTAACTCTCTAACCTGACATGCCTATTTGGGGGGAGTTTACCAATGTCAGTTGAAAAGGGTTCAAAAAGCCTGGCTTGACAATCGGAGGTGATCCAGTTAAGAGTGCCTGCCCCAGCAGCATCTCAGCTTTGCATAAATAGTAGCTTTACCTGCTGAGGAGGCTTCATCTCACACACTTCACTGCATGAGGCAAAATCACTGACTCCATGGGATCCTCAATTCACAGAGGTCCTTCTAATTGCCTGAACTTGGTATACTGATGTTTAGCTAGGCTGAATCCCCACGGTGAATGCCGTGGTTTTCCATTTCTATCAAATGGAAAGTAGACATGTTTGTTCTACTCAGACTCATGGACTTGCAGGTTACAGACACGTTTTCCTGGGCTGTGAACTGTGGAAATGGATTGTGGTTACCAATTCAACTGTTTGGATCGCTCATGCTGGTACTCATGAAAGGAGTTCATGCTGAGGAGACCAGCTGGAATCACCCCTGGAAAGTGTCTACACATTTCTGCCTGCATTCTGTGTTTGTCCTGTCCCAGATAGGGAACACATCCCCCAACCCCCTGCCACAGACTGAGGACAAAGCGAAGGACTCAGAGTTTCTGTCCCAGAGGCCACCGCTGCATGCCAGACTGTGACCAAGTCTGACCATTTGCCTCTTGCTGGAGGAAGCCACTTGAAATAAAGTGTGTTCCCTAGCCCATTGTGCCTCCCTCGTTGGGCTTTCTGTTCTTTTTCACCACCCTTGACTTTGGCTGAGGACTGGATGATTCACCATATTGACCTAATTCTTGAAATTAATCTACAAGGATGTTGAACTTCACCTGAGCGCTGTGTTTCTGGAAAGCAGCAATGATCAAGAATCCCCCACTCTTTTCTTGAACCAATCTTCCGCAAAGGACTGCCCTTCCCCATATGACCCAGATAAGTCCTGAGGATTTTCCCATTTTTTTCCTATTACAAGGATGGACACAGATCCTCCAAGTGCCTATTTGTTACCTCACAAATGATGAGGTGAATTGTGTGTCTCCTTTGACCAATCTGAGTAGACAAAATGCCCACAAACTTGACTTGCTCAATCATTAGTCAGGTTTCCCTTCTTCCACCAGGATCCTGAGTGTTGAGCACAGAACAACTTCTTGATGGCTGACCTCAGGGGAAACACATTCTTTCACCAACTGACCATAAGTCACCCAGTCATCCCACCTGACACCCTAGTCCTTTACAGCTTTGTTTATGCTATCATAGAAAAGAACAGCTCTCTCCTGTTTGATCCTTGAAATACTTGCAGATCCTACTGTTGGAACTTTCTCCTTATTGCAATAGTCCCCTTTCCCACCCCCATTAAATGAAGTTCTCCTTACTCACATCCGGGTTTGTTTTCATTTCACATTGTTTGATATGCTCAGTTTTCCCAATCAGACACAGTTTAGCAACAATGAGCCTTTATGGCAGCAGCTACTGAATAATGAGCTGTGACTCTGACTACTTAGCTTAGCTTCTCTGGGTGCATATGTCTTAGTGAAACAATTTGATCATTAAATGTAGCTGCACTCCCCAGAAAGAAATCATCTCTTCTGGGCTACTTACTGGGTTATGGTCAGTATGAAAGGTATGGAAGGTGATATAAATTTGTTGGGAAAATTGGGAAAATTCAGGATTCTCCCTGAATACTACTAGCACATTGTTTCTTCTAATAGCAACCTATGGCTAGGCAAGTTGGACAAAAAAGGGGACTTAATTATGATTTTTTTTTTTAGTTTTATTTTTAGAGAAGTTTTTGGTTTACAAAACTGTTAAATGGAAAGTACATGTACTCATACACTTCCTGCCCCCACAACCCACAGCCTACCCTACTATCAACAACTGGAATCAAACTGGCAGATTTGTTACAATTTCTGGTCCTACACAGACACATTATCACCCAAAGTTCATAGCTTTCATTAGGGTTCACTCTTTGTGTTGTACATTCTATAGGTTTAGATGAATGTATAATAACACGTGTTCACTATCAGAGTCTTACAAGGGAGTCTTTTGTTATTTCCAGGAATTGACTAACCTTGGGAGGGATAGTTCCTCCAGAGTCAAGAAGGTCCCAAATGCCAGAGCATCAAAAATATAGAAAATAAGAATATATAGTCAATACATGTAATTACTGGAAAATGTCATATAGATTTTTTTGGCAGTGGACAGAGAGCGGCCACTCAGCCCTGAAGAGGAAATACCTTTGACCCAGGAGTTACCAGGAGAATGCATGAATACTGCAGAAACACAGGTTTCTGAATTGCCCTGGAGCTTTCTTCCAGATGGATGATGCTCTCTCAAACTGTTGTGAGCATTTTGAATTTAACTGAACCTTGGTCTGCCACCTCGCAGCAGACATCTCTGGCCATGAGGCAGCAGGGGATGGCCCTCCTTCTGCATGACCCATGGAAAAAACCATGGGAAAGTGCAGTAGACAAGCAGGTAGATTGAATTCAAATAGTTTCTTTAAACAGAAAGACTGGAATCTAGTATTCAGACTGAACTAGGGAACCTAAAGCATACCAGAATATAAGGAAGGAGAGCACACGAGAGGCCATCTGTGGCTAACTGTCTTACTGGAGGGTGGGGAAAATGGTGATAATTATAAAAACATTTTATTTCCAAGGACTTCACTCTGCCTTCTTGTTTGAATATCAAGCATTAACTTGCCTCATAGAGGAACACTGTGATTCATAGCTTGGGATGGCTATAGTGGATATAAGAAAAGTTCAAGTATTTTTAAAAATGTCCCCAGTAAATCAGAAAGCCTTCAATAAAGCACTTGGTAAATAGTTTTACCTACTAGAGTCAGTGAATTAGAAAAAGTGGTAAGAAATTTGTCTCTGACTCTATCTGAAGTGATCAGTGATACCAGCTGACCCTTGAAGTGAAATCAGCCTCAACCTACTGACCAGAATTATTATTATAGAATTGTCTTAAATTTTATCCTTGTAGGCAAAAGCAAAACCTGTACAAAATATAAACATTCTGCTGAACCTGGATTAATACCTCAGGTCTAGTGGAAACTTAAAGAGAAAGCCACCTGGCTTTCTAGCATAGAGCACGCTGGAATTTATTTAGCTGCCTAGATCCAGGACCCTGTGGAGGTGGGGGTAGAGGGAAGAGATTGACCAAGAATAATGACATTACTGGTTGGTTTCATCTTGCTACTCTCAGTCCTGTTGGTAAAAAAAATGCATAAAAGATTCTAGACAGGTATAAACCCAGCCTCTGTAAAATTATTTAGAATAGTCTGATGGGAAAATTTCCTTAATCTTTTATAGTGTAAAGTAAAAATATTAAAGTAAACTTTTAGAGTAATTTTTATTAAAGTTGACAATAAGATTAAGAATCACTGCTGTTTGCTCTATTATCAGTATAAAAGACAAGAAAAACAGTTAAAAAAGAAAAAAAAAGAAGAAGAACTAGAAAGAAGTATCCAGGTCCAGGTCCAGGTGTAACCTTTCCCAAGATTATTATAAAAGGATTTAGTTAGATTACTGAATACAAAATTGTTTCCATATATCAATAACAATAGAATATATGACAGAAAAATATATCAATCTAAAATTAATCTAAACCATAAAATGTATAGAAAAAAATCTAGCAAAGATTTATTAAAAAGTTAGAAAATAATACCTAAAATATACCTAAGAAGTCCACATAAACATAGAAATAAGTCACAAAACTACCTATCATAAAGAGCTCAGTTTTCCCAAAAGTAACCTATAAATGCTATATAATACCAATCAAAATTTCAACAGCATTTCTTGTGGAACATGACAACTGACTAATAAAACAATATAGAAGATCAAAGGGTCAAGAAATGGCAAGCTAGTATCAAAAAACAACAATGATAATGACAAAGGTTTGCCATACCAGAAAGCAAGGTTATACTAAAATTGTTGTAAGAGGTGTTGGGATAGTGCAATATTGGTGCAGGGATACACAAATAATCAATGTTGTAAACCACAGGACCAAAAAGAGACCCATGTATATTGAGAATCTTAATATAAAATGAAGAAAAATTACAAGTCAATACTCCACACATATGTAAATTAATTGTAGGTGGATTAAAGTTCTAAATTTAAAAAATAAAACTTTTAGAAGAAAATATAGGAGAATATCTTTATAAAGTTAGAGTGGGAAAGAGGATCTTAACAAAACACAAAAAGCTCTATTAATAAAAAATTAACAAATGAGATTACTAAAATTTTAACTTTCTGAACAACAAAAGACTTATATAGTAAAAGAAAAAACAAAACCATATTGGAAAAAATTTTAACAAGCACTATGGTCTTTGAATATATTTGAACATAAGAAGAAACTAAAACAGCCAATAAACCTGTGGGAAAAAATGTTCAACCAAACTAATAGGGAAACAAAAATTTAAGCCACAATGAAATAACCCACATACATTATATTGAAATTTTTTAACATACGATATTAAATATTGAGATGTATGTAAAAGAATGGGAAATCTCAACACTTAGAAGAGATATTAAACATTCTCCAAGAGCTTTATATATCTTAAAACCCAGTCATTCTAAATCTGGACACATACTCAAGAGAAACTCTGGCACATGTGCAAAGGAGACATGTACAAAAGTGTGCATTGCAGCATTATTTGTAATCTTCAAAACAACCCAAATGTCCATGAACAGAATGGATAAATAATATATGGTATGTTCATTCACTAAAATACTACATAGAAAATAAAATGAGCAAACTTAAATTATATATGCCAACATGGATAAATCTCCAAAAATTTTAAATTAAAAATGCAGATTGCTGGATGATAGGTACAAATGTTACAAGTTCTAGTGGGATAGGAATGCAGGAAATAGATTCCAAGTGAGCTACACAAACATCAATGGTTTATGTGAAAAAAGCTTAAATTTTACTCATGTTTTTAAAGTGAATTATTCACCTCTTGAATATACTTATTCAATTAAGGAATCATTCTAAAGTTTTATTGGACTGATTGCTTCAATTTCTTTGACACTAAAAAGCTATGCTGTTACATTGTGTACTTTTTAGGAAAAATAGAATTGGTTAGTGATTATATTAAAAATCCTAAGGTAAAATTCTTAACTCGCATTTTCCATGTAAATTTATTCTCTCCAAAACACTAGCCACAGCACATGAAGGAAGAGTTGCTGTTTCATAAAATCCTAGGTTTTTAACTAAAATAAAAACTGAGATTTCAAGTAGATGGTAAGATAATACACAATTTCCAATTCACTTTTTTGGGGGGAATAAATATTTTTAAGTTGACAGTAATAATTTCCTATAAAGTACCATACAGGCATAATACTTGCTTACAAATATTTTGAGACACTTTCAGAAAACATTTTCTAATTTATTAATATGTTCAATTTATAAGAGAAAGCTGTTAACAATAGTTTTTGAAATATTAACAACAATATTCTGCCTCTATAACAGACAATGAGAAATAGAAGGAAGGGTCCTTTATCATATGATTGCCGAGCCTGGGGAGTGTTTGGGAGAAGTCACTACATTTTTTTTGTCCTTACATTTTTGTATAAATTCTCAGCTCTTAAATATGATTTGTTCAGTCTGAAAATGCTCTAGGGGCTTAATCTGTAACCTTAACACAGGCCCTGCCAAAGAGTATGTGCTTAGCTGCAGGTTTTATTATCACTATAAGGAACCCAAATTTATGAAAGATTGATGTATAAATAAGAACGATTGTTATTAACTTTTAGCAATTACCTGCTCTTACCTATTACCTAAGATACCTCTTTTTCTTGAATAGCTAGGAAACTGAATTTATTACTGAACTTGCTAAATGAGCAAAAATACAGAGCAAAAAGAATGAAATTGTCTTAAAGATTTGTCCATTCAGGACATTAAAATGGTATGGTGAATTTTGCTTCTCTCATCACAGAATAATTTTGTGTCCAGAATGTTCATGCTACCTGGGTCTGAATTTTTCCTGCAGGTAATTAAGCAATATCTAGCTAATTTACAAAGGTATTTTTTTTAATCCTTACAATGAGGTTGAAAGGTAGTTGAAATTCCCATGTTACAGATGAGCAAATTGATTTTCTGGGATGTTAAATAATTGGCTCAAAGCCACATTCCTAGTAGGTTGTACAAGGATTCAAATTCTATTGTTTTGATAACACCAGTGGTTCTCAAACATTTTTTCCCAAAGAACTTCTGTTTATGTGGATTATATCTATTGATAATTATCATATTAGAAGAAGAAACCTCTTAAAATATTTGTCAATTTGTCTAAAAACAATAAATTTATTACATGATAACATAATGACATTTTTAAAAAAAATAACTTTTCCAAAAGAAACAAAAAAATTATTAAGGATGCACTGTTGTTTTTTTGATGTCTAGTGTAGTAGAAGGTATCTGGGCTCTCATATTTGCTTCTGCATTCTATCTCTGTCAGAAAAGGATGGAAGGAAGAGAAAAAATGTGTTTTAATGAATCCTGTGACAAATTTAGATTTTTCACGACTTTTCCTTGAGAGTTCCCCAACCTCAAATTCTGTCAACATCTGTTTCTTATTATGATTTGTTAAATATTTCAGGTCTAGTGCCCCCTGACACTTTGCAGTTAACTCTGTCATAATACCTATCATGCTCCAGTGAAATTATTGTTGCCCCAACCCAGTCCCATTAGTCTGTAAAGTGGACAGGAATAGGAGGTATACCACTCAAATATATAACCCCACAGAGAAGGAAAACTCTGACTCCAAAAAACCTCCGCTGCCTTGCGGCATACCTCTTCAGGGGAAAGGCTAAGGGAGTAAACCCTGACAGAAAATCCGGAGCCGGAGTCCCTAAGGCGGTTCGACGTTGTAGTCAACACCGGCAACTCCTGCGGCGCACCTGAAGCCAAGCTGTATTGACTCCGTCTTTCCCTTGGACCCTTCAGCTGCGAAGAGAGGGGGGGGTCTGCTGCATGGGCAACAGCAGACCCTCCATATCACCCTGCCCAGGCTCTGTAGCTTCAGCTCCACTGGAGAGGACACTCCAGCGTCATCGCAAGATGTCGATTCAGCACGGGAGGAGACAGATACCGTGTCACTCCCGAGTCGGACTGCACAGCCATTCTCGGCGGTGCAGATAGACTCTTAAGAAGCTACACCATCGTCTCTCGAGACGGACGGCTGCCGACGATATAACCCCAAATCCTAGCACAGTGCCAAGCACTGTAAATGTGCTCTGTAATTATTCTTTGTAAACAAATAAATGTATACCTAACTAAAATCAATCTCATCTCTACAAAAAGTTAAAACCCACTTCACATTTCCAGCTTCTTGATTACTCCAAGTGCTTCACCATCCTCCTACTGAGATGTTTCTAAATGACCAAGGTCCTTCACGATCACTGCCTTAATCTCTTTCCATGGTCCCCTCATGACCCTCTGAGGGACACTTAGGAACCCTTAAATTATTGTCTTCTATAAACAAATTAACCACCATCCATTTTTTTAATAAGGCAGTTACCAATGGTGATTTAGTAAATGATATAAAGAAGAAGCAGAATTTTTCTTATTTGAGTTTACATTTTATCCACAAATAAGAGATTGAAACCTTGTGAGGAAGAATAGAAGCAAATGTGTTTCCTTTAAAATAAGATTGCCTTAAAATAATCCAATTTGATGCCAGATTCTCAATGAGTCAGCAGCCTGTTTTATCTCTAGTTACCCAGTGTCATTGGGATTGAAAAACTCCTCATTCATGTCCCCATCGGCTACACCTTCACCTGAATTTTTTGAGGACACCTTTCCATTTCCGGAAGAAAATAGCTTTTCCAAACTTTTTTTTGTGTGTGTGTGTGTGTGTGTGTGTGTGTGTGTGTGTGTGTGTGTGAATTGTAGACATAAGAAATCTAAATGCATTTACAATTACATTTTTTAAAAGCTCAATTCAAAAAAATCAAAATTACAATGAGACACAACCAATTTTATCCAAACTATTTTGATATTTGATAGGAAACAGGTTTTTTTCTTCTTTTTTTCTATGTATATCTCCCCTCTATTTTGTGATCAATGTCTAATTACTAAGATAAACAAAAAGTGAAGAACAGAACTGGCAATGTCTTAGAATCCCAGATGGCGTAACGCCACTTTGGAGAAGTCAAATCAATCACAATTAGTTTTGTTTAAAGTTTTCCAAGGTGGTTATTTACCCTCTTCAGAGAGCAGAGGTAGAAATAATGAAAAAGTATTTCTATTTGACAGTGAGCACTCAAGATAGTTTTTTACTCATTTCTAAGAACTACAAAAAACAAAAGCATGGAAAATTAAACTGGTGAATGCTTCTTTCTTTAGTCAATCTCAGTCAGCAGTTGGCTTTAGAGCTTGTCTTTTGCCCAATTGCCTGGAATCCCACTGTTAGATTTCAGGCTCTGATCTTCAGTTCCTATGGAATGTTACTTTGGAAGTGTGTTTTTCTCTGTATTTCACCCAGATAAAGACTGATCTTCCCCTCCATTTTTCAGTAGAAAGTTGGCCCTCTCTCATTACCATTGCAGTCTGCAGTCCTCTTATTTCCCTCCAGGTCTGGACTAATCTCAAGTGCAGAGCGCATGACACAGAAATTAAAAGGACTTTTCAGTTTTCAGATTGCCTGCTTAAAGGACAGGAAAGGCCAGTTCCTACAGTTCAGCTTGTTAATGTGACTTGGACTCTCCAAACTGACTAATAATGTAGCATTTTGTAAAATCATCATAGGTAGTATAAATAATAATAAATAATTTTTGAAAACCAACTACATTAACCTCAATCAGTACTATTATTACTTTTAAAAAAGGATATTAGGCCCTGGTTGATGTGGCTCAGTAGATTGAGTACCAGCCTGTGAACCAAAGGGTCGCTGGTTCGATTCCCAGTCAGGACACATGCCTCGGTTGCAGGCCAGGTCCCTAATTGGGGGTGAGCAAGAAGCAACCGCACATTGATGTTTTCCTCTCTTTCTCCCTTGATTCCTATCTCTCTAAAAATAAACAAATAAAATATATAAAAGAAAGCACATTAGAAATGTGATCACAGTAAAATGGTTTAGTTTTCTTTGCTAAAGGAGATTATGAAAATTTAAAAAATATGATTGAATATTTGGACATCATCTGTTTTGAGTAAATTATACGGTAGGACTCTCTGGGCACTGTTTTTAAGTCACTATGCAGGTAAGTTATTGTGAAGTCCCATGAAGGAAAGAAAAACTATCAGGTAGTTAGGACGCCAGGTTTTACAGAGCTCTGTATAAAGTAGTGCAATTTATTTCATGTAATCAGAGCTATTCTATGGAAAACACACTCTAGGAAGTCCTGAAATGTCTTAGAGAGTATAAGAACAGCTACTTTTGGAGAAGAAAAAGTGAAAACTACTATTTAATTGTGAGGATTCATCAAGCTATGACAACATGATATTATGTTCAAAGATATGTGATTATTTTGTTCACACAATAGTATGCCAAGTTAAGGAACACCTTATATCATTCAATGGATGACCAATAAGGAGGAAGGTTACATAAAGTACTTAGTCATTAGCTGAGTTTCATTTATCTCCTGCTGTGAATTATCTTTGGATTTTAGGAAAATATTGTTTCTTTGATGAGGTCTTCTCTGATGTCTGATAATCTGACCTTACATTTTTTCTCATATAAATTACATTTATTTTTGTTATGTATTATTCACTGGGTTTATTTATTTACTGTGTCTCTTCTCTGCTAACCTGTAAATTATGTGAAGCTGTAGGGATCAATAAATATTTATGAGGTGAAAGAAATGATGAATGAAGAAGTAGTGAGTAAATGCTTTACATATTATTCAAAAAAAAACCAAAAACACTCATACTCTCTTTACAAATTCCCTTTCCTTTAGTCTTCAAAGGGGTGGCCTTAAAAATCACGTGGTACTTCTCAGAAAAAGTAGACTTTCTAAAAATTGCAACATGGTTTATAGCACATATTGTATGAGGCAAAGTCAGGAGCTCTAACTCCCACTCTGATAATGATCTTCATATAGTCTTGGGTTATTACACCCTCTCTGGGTCTTTGTGATATTTTCTGAGTCTGTGGCTAATAATTTTGCCAAAAAAGGCTTAAATAAATAACTTAGACTGATAACTTGCATAATCATCTTTCTTGTTTTAACATATCCTCCTTTCTATGTACCTATATTAATGTGAATAGGTAGGCTTTTTTTCAAGGTTCAACTATTAATTCCCAATAAGGTGCTTTTATATTTAATTCTTATGATATCAATTCTATCTTCCTATGATATTGCATTATATTTCAGAGAAACTATACACAATTATATCAATCTTTAATTGAAAAGTGTGGATGATGCTAAGCTTTAAAGTTTGTCCTATATCTTTGACATTCCAAGTCGTGATTCATAATCAAATAAAAATTAAATAAAAGAAATAAAAAAAAATCATAAAAATCATAAAATTTAAAGAAATTCTGTAATGTAATATGTAATATTTAAAATGTTAATTTTGTAATTTGGATAATGTTTAATTTATTTATTAGGAAACTTTAGTTTTTAAACTTTCCTATTATCTATCTCATATATAGTACGCATTATGGATTATATTTATAATTTATGTATTGTACTCTACTCGTATACTATTTTATCTTCTTTTTTTGAATTAATTTACTTTTTGGTTTTTCAATTACAGTTATCCCATTTTTTCCCCAATTTCACCCACCACCCAGCCCACCTCTTCTCCCACAATCATATCCCTCCCCATGGTCCATGTCCATGAGTCATTTATACACGTTCCTTGACTAAACCCTTCCCTCACTTATCCCCCTTCTCTCCCTCCCCGCTCCAAACTATTGACTGTTATTGTGCTCCTTGTTCTATTTAGCTCATTTGTTTATGTTGTTCTTCACTTTCCTGTATTAGGTGATATCATATGGTATTTTTCTTCCTTTGCCTGGCTTATTTCACTAAGCATAATTCTCTCTAGTTCCATCCATGTTGTTGCAAATGGCAGGAGTTCGTTCTTTGTATCTGCTGTATAGTATTCCATTGTGTAAATGTACCACTGTTTTTTGATCCACTCATCTACAGATGGGCACTTAGGCTGTTTCTAGCACTTAGCTATTGTAAACAGTGTTGCTATGAACATAGGGGTGCATAAGTTCTTTTGAATTAAGGCTTTAGGATTTTTCAGGTATAATCCTAGCAGTGGAAACACTGGTTCAAAAGGCAGTTCCATTTTTAGTTTTTTGAGGAAATTCCATACTGTTTTCCACAGTGGCTGCAACAGTCTGCATTCCCACCAGCAGTGCAGTAGGGTTTCCGTTTCTGCACATCCAGCACTTGTTGTTTGTTGATTTGTTGATGATGGTCATTCTGACAGGTGTAAAGTGGTATCTCACTGTGGTTTTTATTTGCATCTCTCTGATGGCTAGTGATGTTGAGCATTTTTTCATGTGTCTATGGACTTTCTGTATGTCCTCTTCGGAGAAGTGTTTGTTCAGGTCCTTTGCCCATTTTTTAATTGGGTTGTCTGTTTTCTTGATGTTGAGTCGTATAAGCTCTTTATATATTTTGGAGATCAGTCCGTTGTCTGAGATATCATTGGCAAATATGTTTTCCCATACAGCTGGTTTCTTTTTCATCTTGCTGATGTTTACTTTTGATGAGCAGAAACTCTTCAGTTTCATGTAGCCCCATTTGTTTATTTTTCCCTTTATTTCTCTTGCCTTAGGAGATATATCCCTGAGGATATTGTTACGTGAGATATCTGAAATTTTCCTGCCTATATTTTCCTCTAGGACTTTTATGGAGTCAGAGCTTACATTTCAGTCTTTGATCCATCTTCAGTTTATTCTTGTGTGTGGTGTAAGTTGGTGGTCTAGTTTCATTTTTTTGCATGTCTCTGTCCAGTTCTCCCAGTACCATTTCTTGAAGAGGCTCTTCTCACTCCATTTTATGTTCCTTCCTCCTTTATCAAATATTAGTTGACCATAGAGGCCTGGGTTTATTTCTGGACTCTCTATTCTGTTCCACTGATCTATATGTCTGTTCTTATGCCAGTACCAGGCTGTTTTGATCACAGTAGCTTTGTAGTATTGTTTAATGTCTGGTATTGTGATTCCTCCTGCTGTGTTCTTCTGTTTCAAGATTGCTTTTGCTATTCAGTGTCTTTTTTGGTTCCATATGAATTTTTGGAGGATTTGTTCTAGGTCAGTGAAATATGTGATTGGTATTTTAATAGGGATTGCATTGGATCTGTAAATTGCTTTGGGTAGTATGGCCATTTTGATGATGTTGATTCTTCCCATGCTAGAACATGATATTTGCTTCCATGTATTTGTATCTTCCTTAATTTCTTTCTTCAATGTTACGTAATTTTCAGAGTACAGGTCTTTTATCTCTTTGGTTAAGTTTATTCCTAGATACTTATTTTTCGTGTATCTATAGTAAATGGTATTTTCTTTTTTGTCTCTCTCTCTGGTATTTTATTCTTGGTGTAAAGAAATGCCTTAGATTTCTGTATATTTAATTTGTACCCTGCGATTTTGCCAAATTCACTTATTATATCGAGTAGTCTTTTAGTGGAGTTTAGAGGGTTTTCTAGGTATACTATCATGTCATCTGCATATAATGACAGTTTTACTTCTTCCTTCCCAATTTGAATGGCTCTTATTTCTTTTTCTTGTCTGATTTCTGTGGCTTGGACTTCCAACACTATGTTGAATAGGAGTGGAGAGAGTGGACAGCCTTGTCTAGTTCCTGATTTCAGGGGGAATGTTTTCAGTTTTTGTCCATTGAGTATGATGTTGGCTTCCAGTTTCTCATATATAGCCTTAATTATGTTAAGGTATGCTCCCTCTATTCTCATTCTGCTGAGTGTTTTCATCATAAATGGGTGTTGTACTTTATCAAATGCTTTTTCTGCATCTATTGATATGATCATGTGATTTTTGTCTTTCATTTTGTTTAGGCGATGTATTGTATTTATTGATTTGTGAATATTGAACCATCCTTGCATCCCTGGGATGAATCCCACTTGATCATGGTATATGATCTTTTTGATGTATTGCTGGATCCTGTTTGCCAATGTTTTGTTGAGGATTTTAGCATCTATGTTCATCAGTGATATTAGCCTGTAGTTTTCTTTCTTTGTTATGTCTTGACCTGGTTTTGGAATTAGGGTAATACTGGCTTCATAGAAAGAGTTTGGGACTTTTCTCTCTTTTTCGATTTTTTGGAATAGTTTGAGGAGGGTAGGAGTTAGTTCTTCCCTAAATATTTTGTAAAATTCTCCTGTGAAGCTTTCAGAGCTTTTGTGTGCCAGGAGATTTTTGATGACTGTTTCAATTTCCTTTTTTTTTATTGGTCTGTTGAGACTTTCTACTTCTTCTGGATTCAGTTTTGGAAGGTTATATGTTTCTAGAAATTTGTCCATTTCTTCTAGGTTGTCAAATTTCTAGCCATACAGTTGTTTGTAGTAACTTCTTACAATCCTTTGTATTTCTGTGGTATCAGTCGTGATTTCTCCTCTCTCATTTTTGATTTTGTTTATTTGGGTCTTCTCTCTTTTTTTCTTGATAAGCCTGGCTAGAGGCTTGTCGATTTTGTTGATTTTTTCGAAGAACCAGCTCCTAGTTTTGTTGATCTTTTGGATTGTTTGTTTAGTCTCTATGTCATTTAATTCTGTTCTGACCTTGATGATTTCCTTCCTTCTGCTTGCCCTAGGCTTTGTTTGTTGTTGTTGTTCCAGTTCTTATAGCTTTAGGGTAGATTTTTTATTTGAGATTCTTCTATCCTATTCAGATATGCCTGTATTGCTATGAACTTCCCTCTCAGGACTGCTTTTGCTGTGTCCCATAGGTTTTGGGCTGTTGTGTGTTCATTATCATTAGTTTCCAGAAATTTCTTGATTTCTTCTTTGATGTCATTGTTAACCCATTCATTATTTAATAGCGTGTTATTCATTCTCCATGAGTCTGGGTGTCTTTGATTTTTGTTTCTGAGGTTTATTTTTAGTTTCAAGGCATTGTGGTCTGAAAATATGCCTGATATGATTTCAATTTCCTTGAATTTGTTGAGGCTTCTGTTGTGTCCTATCATGTGATCTATCTTTGAAAATGTCTCCTGTGCATTTGAAAAGAATGTATATTTTTCTTCTTTGGGGTGAAAAGTTCTATATATATCAGTTAAATCCATGTGGTTTAGTGTGTTGTTCAATGCGTTTTTTTTCTGGTGTTTCTTTGCTTTGAAGTTTTATCTATTGTTGATAATGGTGTGCCAAAGTCCCCTACTTGAGTGTGTTGCTGTTAATATCCTTCCTGTGGTCGTCTAGTATTTTCTTTATGTATTTGGGTACTCCTATGTTGGGTATATATATGTTTATCAGTTTTATATCTTCTTGATGGATTGTTCCCATAAGTATTATGAAATGTTTTTCTTTGTCTCTTTTTATTACCCTTGCTTTGAAATCCATTTTGTCTGATATGAGGACTGCTATCCCAGATTTTTCTTTTTCCTGTTTGCTTGCTTGGAATACTTTTTTATATCCCTTTACTTTCAGTCTGTGTAAATCTTTTGTTTTCAGGTGTGTTTCTTGTAGACAACAAATATGTGGGTCCTGTTTTCTTATCCATTCCGTTACCCTATGTCTTTTAATTGGAGCATTTAACCAATTTACTTTTGAGGTTATTATTGATATGTATTTATTCATTTTCCTTTGTATCTGTTTCCTCTCCTCTTTTTTTCTTCTTCTTTTTTTTTTTTTTAAACATTCCCTTTAGCATCTCTTGCAATGCTGGTTTGCTGGGGATGTGTTCTTTTAGTCTTCCTTTGTCTGAGAAACTCCTTATTTCACCTTCCATTTTGAATGAGAGTCTTGCTGGGTAGAGTATTGTTGGTTGTAGGACTTTGTTTTTCATTGCTTGAAATATTTTTGACCATTCCGTTCTGACTTGTAGTGTTTTTGTTGAGAAATTGGTCAATAGCCTTTTCGGAGCTCCCTTGTATGTTATTTGCTCTTTGTCTCTTCCTACTTTTAGGATTCTCTCTTTGTCTTTGAATGTTGCCATTTTAATTATGATGTTCCTTGGAGTGGGCCTTTTGGGGTTCCTCTTTATTGGGACTCTCTGTGCTTCTTGAACTTGCATAACTTTTTCTCTCATCAGGTTGGGAAAATATTCTGTCATTACTTCTCCTATCAGCTTTTCTATTTCATGCTCCTCTTCTCCCTCTCTTATTTCGATGATCCTGATATTGTTTATTCTCATGCTATCTTGTAACTCCTTTACATCCTCAGCGTACTTTTTCAATCTTTGTTCATTTTGTTGTGTTGTCTGGGAATTTTTTCTACCTTGTCCTCTAACTCACTTATTTAATCCTCTGCTTCATTTAGCCTGCTTTTGATTGATTCTAGTGTGTTTTTCAGTTCAGAGATTGTATTCTTCATTTCTTCCTGGCTCTTGTTAATAATTTTTATGTCCTTTTTTATGCTGGTGTAGTTCTCCGTAAGTTCCTTGTAATTTTCTTGGAGTTGTTGGTAACTTCGTTGGAGGTTGTCATAGTTGTTTTTGAGGTTGTCGAGTAAATTGAGCTTCTTCAACATCTTTGTTTTGAATTCCATGTCTGACATTTGGGCTATGTCTATTCCATCTACCTCTCTTCCTGGGGATTCCTCTTTTCTTTTCATTGAGAGGTTGTTTCTGCATCTTACCATGTTGGATCCTTCTTGTTTGTTTTTGTTTTTGGGATTTGTCTGTTTTGACTTCCAACCTTTGTGGTATAAATTCTTTATTGGAGATCTGGGGGTTTCGGTGGTGCAGTCTCTTTGATTTCCTGAGCTTGATGTTCTCGGGATACCCATTGTTTATGCTGTCTAGTTATATTTCAGATGCTCTTTGGTAGGATCTTGCCTCTTGCTATTTGATTGAGAGTCACTCTGTCCACCTTGTCTTGAGTTCTTTTGTGGAGATGGTGTAAAAAACATAAACGCACAGTCTAGGCAGGAAACCCACACCCTCAAAAATCTTCCCCACCCTCTATCCCGCTATCGTCAGCCAATGAGCCAGTATTGCTGTAAATGTAGAGAGATTAGAGCTTTTATACTATAGAAAGAATAGATAAGAGTTGTTTTTAAAGAGTAAAAATGTGATTTTTTAGAGAGAGGTTGATAGATTAATAATAGTAGCAAGTAGTGTTGAAACTATGCAAGACAGTAGGTAATATTTACATTGTATGTTAATAATAATAAAAGAAAAAGGGGGAAGAATGCAGCATATAGTAAGAAAATGGAATTGTATAGTATTAGATTTATATCGTAGTTATATTTTATTTATTCATTTATTTTAAAATAACTTGTTCAATTATTTTGTTTTTAGAGACAGGGGAAATGAGAAAGAGAGGGAGAGAAACATGATTGTGTGATTGCCTCTCATTCGTGCCCCCAACTGGGGACCTGACGTGCCACCTAGTAATGTGCCCTGACTGGGAATCGAACCCGTGACACTTGGCTCACAGGTCGACGCTCAATCCACTGAGCCACAGCAGCCAGGGCTTATATTCTACTTATTTAGTGTGAAAGGGAGGCTAAACAAAACAGACAAACAAATAAAAATTAAAGAGGAAGGATGAGAAGGAGAGATGGTATGAAACAAATTAAAGAGATAGTTTTTTTAAAAATTAAAAAATAAATAAATAAAAGTAAAAATTTAAATTAAAAATAAGAAATTTAAAAAATTAAAATAAAATAAAATACAGATAAAAAAACTAAAATAGAAATTAAAAATTAAAAAATATATATAAAAGGAAAGTTTTTACTCAGTTCAGCCTTTGTGTGTCGTCTTCATTTTCTGGATCCACAGCTGGTCTAATGAGGTGAGCCAGAGTTTCCTGTTCCTTGCAGCAGCGGTGTGCGCCCGTGGTGGCCGGCGTTCATTTGGCACCTTTTGGAGCCGGCTGGGGTGCTTGTGCGCACGCACAGGTGCATGCCCAAGGTGGCCTTCACGCTACCCTCAGGCCTGCTGAGCCACACCCCCGGAGTTGGGCTCTCACCCCTTGGTGTGGGGTCCTGGACACTTTTGCACAGTGGAAGTGAGCCTGTGTGAGTCGCCACTGTGCACCGTTCCCGCACTTGCCTGGGCGGGCATGGGCAGAGCCCGCAAAAGTGGTCTGTGCTCTGGCCTGGTGCCCACTGGGACTGGCCAGGGGTGTCTGCGCACGGTCTTCTGTGTGCCCAGCGGGCCCTCCCTGTGCCCGTTGGGGCACTGATCTTATGTCTGTTGGGGTGTGTCCAAGGGGCACCTGGATGCGTGGCCCTGCACACTTGGGCCAGTGAATGAGGGCACTTCCATGTGCACATCCACACAACCCAAGGGGAGGGTTGGGGAGTGGGCGAGTGCACTTCTGCACCTGCGCTCCTCAAGAATGTCCTACCACCCCCAACCTTTCCTCCCCTCTCCACAGTTCACAAGAGAAAAATATAAAGGAAAATCATGTTCTCACATACACAGCAGTACGCTGTTTCTTGTCTTTCAGTGCCAGATGCCACCTGGCCTAATCCTGGCTCTGCCAGTGGGCTGAGATCCACTCTCCTCCCGATTCCTCTCTGGGGAAGCCTGTGGTCACCAAAAAGCCTTTGTGTACTTCCAGCCACAGCTCAGGGAGCCAACCTAGTCAGAAACCCCATCTCATCACTTTTTCCTCCGCTATACTCACCAAACAGGTCCTTCCCAGGTGGTTTTCTCTAATCAAGCAGTGCCAAGGCTCGAATCCTATCAGTGTCCAGCTGTTCACTGAGATGTTATGTCTGCAATTAGTCCAAACTACAGAGGAGTCTCGGGAGCCAGAAAGCACAGCGTCCCCTCACTCCTCTGCCATCTTCCTTCAAAGTATACTAGAAAATCTTAAAAGACACATAGCAAGTAAAGAAAATGAATTAGCAACCCAAACACTTTTCACTAGGTAAAGCCCAGGGCTAGATGGCTTCATTGGTAAATGCCAATCACATATTTAAAGCAGAATTAATACCAATCCTTCACAAACTATTCCAAAAGAGAGAAGATAACACTTCCCAATTTATTCTATGAGATCAGAATTACCCCAATAATAAAACCAAACAAAGATAACACAAGAAAAGAAAACTAAAGACCGATACTTTTTGTAAATATGGACAAAAATACTTGAGAAATATCAGCAAAACAAACTTATTTCATGATAAAACCCTCAACAAAGAAAAAAAGAGTTTTCTCAACAGAATTACATAGAATGAACCCAATTGAAAAGTTAGATGCTTAAGAAATTACCAGAAGAAAATATATGTTTATGATAATTACCTATAATGCAGGCTATGGGTGACATATTTTCCTATAGAATTTTAGAATGTTCTTGAATATACCAATATCAATAACATATTTAGAAATACTACTAAAATATCAGAATTTTTCTTTTTATGCTGAATCACCAGTATGCTTTTGGGCAGTCCTATATAACATGACTCTAAACTAGAGAAACTGTGTATTAAACTACTGCTGAATGAGTTTCCATCCATGCCTCAGACCATCACCTTTTGTTGATCAAACTGACTTCTGGGCCAGCCTAGTTAAGACCTATTTTAGACATTTCTAAGACTAATACCTGAGTTATCAGGGGCTTCACACAGTCTAACTCACCCTCATTATTTTCTGGCTGGTTTAAAAAGCCTTTCCTGTTGTATATATTGCGTCCCTTTCTCAAGGCTGGTAAATATCAGAGATCTTCCATATCAATGCCTGAGGGTTGTGTTTTTTCCAGGTGTGGGTTTTAGTCTACAGTGTTAGTATGCAGCTACATGGCTGCTTAAAAAATAAATCTGAGTGATAATTCTGTAAAATTGAAAGAGGTAAATTATATTGAAAACCTATCTGCTGTCAACTCCCACACTTATATAAATTTTATTATTTCTTACTAAAAGGAAGCGGATAAAGTTCATAAGTTGACCACTGTCTCCTCTCCAGTCTCCTTCCTATACATCTGGATTTCCTCTGTCAGCCATAGTAAGTTGTCTCAGACAGCCCTTTCACCCACACCCCACCCCGGGAAGATCATTCTGACTTCTCTCACACTAGGTTAAGTTTCTCAGTGGCATTTCCAATCACTTGGTGCTGTGGGTAGATCAGGTTTTGTGGGCCCTGAAATTATGAATCATGGGGGCCTTATTAACAAAAAATAACTGGAAGTATAATATGATATTGTGTGTAAAAATGAATACATTTCTATAATGGGAAAATAAATATTAAATACCACAAACATCGCCAAATCCAGAAAAAAAGCATAACTATTTTATTAATTGCCTGATACTCTGCCAAAATCCTTTTTGCCTACAATTTTAACTGCAGTCTCTTTGCTTGCCTCTTTAACACCTAGCATTTTTATAATAATGTTATCTAAAGAGTGAAAAGTTAGTACCATTCTTCCACTAACATTTGATCAAAACTTGTTTTTAAATTTGACAGTTGGGATGCATAAAATGTTAAGCTTTCCTTAATGCATAAAACATAAAACTTCACATACAAATATAGTACTGCTATTGATTTATATCCTCAAACATGGGAATTCTGATTAATTTGATTTCATATAAGTCAAATAAGAGCAAATAACTTATGATAAATTTATATCAGCTGTTCTTTGATTACAATTTTGGCATCTGATTATTGAAAGAGTTTTCTGGAGAACAGCTTCTGGTTTTCTACGTTTCAACTTCTAGTGTTGGGCACTGTAGGGTGAATCCCTAATGTCTTACTGACCTGTGGCCTCTATCCTTTTCTCCCACACTAAATGTGTCAACCAGTAGGAATATTCCTAGACTATCTCACCCTCTATTAGTTTCCTACGTCTGCCATAACACATTACCACAAATTTGGTGGCTTATAACAATAAACATATAATGTCTTACAGTTCTGGAGATCATAAATCTAAAATCAGTTTTACTGAACCATTTCAAGTTGTCAGCAAGGCCACAAACCCTCCAGAGGTCCTAAGAGATATCTATTTCTTGTTTTGCATGCTATCCTTGCATTGTGTGGCTTGTGGCTTCCCCTTCCATTCTCAAAGTCAGCAGCTCAGCACCTCGCTACAGTGGTCATATGGCCTTCTTTTTCCATGTCAAATCTCCTTGTAATGGCAGTTAAAGCCCACTTGGATAACCTCTCCAATTCAAGCTCCTTAGCTTAATCACATTTTCAAAGTCTGTTTTTCCATGGAATGTCACATTCATAAGTCCCAGGCATTAGTAGCTGAATACTTTTGGGACCATTATTTATCCTACCACACACTACTTCCCTGAGATTCTCAGAAACAACTTTACTTTGCATGGAAATAACTGCAAACCATAAATATGTGAATACATATCTCACAAAGTTCAAGCTAATGCTATCTCACCTTATTTTTTCCTTTGCTGGACCCATAAAATGGTTACAGTTATTCAAAATTATCTAGCAAAAGGGGGAATGTAATATAAGGAAGTCAAAGTAGAAAAGACAGCTATCTTCGCCAGCTGTAGTTAAAACATCTCATTTTTGCAAATTAAACAACAAAAACAAAGCTACTTTCAACACTCCATTAGAACCCTTCTCAGCACTTGGGAAATCTAAATTTTATTAACTTCAACATAACTTCACCTCTGCTTCTTCTATATCTCAATCTGTCTCCCATAAACACTCCAAGTTCCTGGAGTTTGGGACATCATCAATATGTGCCTGGCATATACTCAAAATTTCTTAGTATGTAAGTAAACTGAATGAGTGGGAACAATAGTACTTTAGATTTGAACCTGAATTGGAAGTTTGGATCTCCTATAGGACTTTGGAAAATTTACTTTAACTTTCCCAGCTTCACTGTAGCTTTGTTAAAAACAAAGCATTGTTAAATTTGTAGCATTGTAAAAAACACCTTCTAGCTAGAAATTGCTGAATGATTAAAATGAGATAATACATAAAAAAGAACATTGCTTCCACCAAAAAATGCTCAAATTAAGCATCACAAGTTCGGCAAGGTCATTTTTTTGTCCTTTCCTCTCTCTCTCTCTCTCTCTCTCTCTTTATGAGATAATTTAAATTATTTTAAATATATGGAAAGTTAGAGCTTTCTATCTGTAAAGTGGGAATAATAGACTCTACTTGCTTGGATGATTGATTTGGATAATCTCATAAAGCACTTGGGAGAGTATTTAGCAAGATAAATACTAGGCATTCATTCACACATCACTATGATATTACAGGGTAGGAATTGTCCACCTTTATGAAAAAAGTTGTATGGAGACCCAAAAACATTAGGTAACTAGTCCAAGGCTACACGTATAGTCAGTGGTAAAGCCAAGATTTGAATGTCTCCTTCATATATGATTTTAGATTTGAGCTAGTTCAAAGAGACTTTGTTGAGAAATAGAGACCCAAAGAAGGTTTCAAATGGGTGAGTCTCATGACAAAAGAGATATTTAAGGTGTGGTCAGACTGTAAGTAATATTTTTAGTATGAGGGTATAAGGTAATTATTTTAATTTTAAAATTTTTTATGGATATGCATTAGGCATTTTATTTGATTAAAGGATTTATTTTATTGTAAATGACAACACTGGAAATAGACAGGATTGAAGGGCTATGGAGAGAATATTTTGACTGCCTGGATATAGGGGATGAAAATGATAACCTTATATTTGGGGTATACGTAACAAGAATGATTCAATAGTTACCAGACACAGGAAAGTATAGCTTAGAAGCTAGGTGAAGGTAGGGGTAGGGAACAAGATAAATTCAGTTAATATTAGGGAACTAAAAAATATAGTAATATTCTAGTTCACGGATCCTGGAGTCAGAGATTTCCAAATCAATGTAGCATGACAGAACAGTTGAAACCATTTGTGACAGGGTTTGCTAGACCACAGGCAATTCAGGGAGTGGAGCAGCACAGAAATGGTAAGAATGTCTCTACTTTAAGCCCTCACCAGCTTATTGGCTTGTAGTTCATGAGTCCCTACATGGAATGTCAGCTTGTTGTGCATTGGGATTGGTTGCTGAAGGGGATGGTCATGCCAGTCATCAGCACTGGACATCACCAGAGTCACTACAGTTCGTTAAGTCCCTTGGATCTCTAAGCCTAACACAGTACTGTGGCAACATCGCTTCTCACTGCCTGCTGTCGCCACAACAGGTCTCCCTCTCCTTTCCCCTCTCCCTACTCAGGTCCCTCTGTGCCTGGACATGAAGCGGCCCATCACTTTTCACAGTTAGTGATTTTTCATAGTATTGCTGTTGCTGCTGCAAATAACCACTAATCAGTTCTTAGAACCAGAGATGAATAGGAGTACTAACTCAAATAACTTTGGTTTTCCGTAGTGATAAAAGGGCTCCTTCTTGTCAGATGATGGGAGCTCAGATTGGGGCAGCTTCACTTTTCCCTAGCAAGCTGATGCCTATACCAAAAAAAAAAAAAAAAAAAAAAAGAAAAGAAGAAATGGCTCCTTTCAAATCCTACCTCCTTCCCTTTACTCACATCTCTGGCAATATCATTTTGGTTACGTACTTGTATTCACCAGAGATACAAATACTTGGCTTTTATGTGTCTCTTATAACACATTTTTGAAGGGATTAAGAAATGCAGAGGGCCAAAAATGGATCTTAAATAAACCCACAGTTTAAAGACAAAGAAGAAAGAAGAAACTTTAACTTTCTTATAAAAATCCAATTAAGCTTTTATATTATTTGTATGCCCCAATAGATGATAACATCCCTCCATGGAATAAGTGTTTTTTCACTGGCCACAGGCACCACCAGTGCACCAGAACCCTCTCAGAGATCATGGCCACTCCTGGCCCATTATTCCCCCACTTCACCATTAAGTAAAACCATCCTTTCCATTGCTGTTACCTGCCAATACTCAGATCACAGCAACACATTCCTCAATGACTTTTTAAAATCTTATTTAAAACAGTCCTACTTATAATAGTCTTTTTCTCTTCACAATTTCAGTGTTGATAATGGATACCTCTCTATTACCCTGACCTCAAAGTTTTTCTGTCTTATTAAGTTCATGACTTCATGCATTTCACTTCATATTTATTTCTATTTCTATTGTTTTAGCTCAAAAATGTCTTAAAAAGCAACAGAGCCTGAGGTAAAAATATATGTGCTAACATATAAATAGGGTGTGCAAATCCAGAAAAATAAGAATGAGCACAAAGGTGAGTCAAGAAAAGAAGATAGCAAACACAAAGAGGTAAGGGATGGATCTGGCATTACTTGGTTTCAAGTGCACCTGACTCTGGAACTCATGGATTCTCTTTCCATAAAGCCACACGAATTAATGTACCTCATAAAGTCCAATCAGGAAGGAGAAAAAAATTCTCTGCAAACCTTCGTCTTCCATTAGTCAAATATTTACTCTAAGGAAAGTTAACTTACTTAGACTTTCAGGTTCTCTATGTGCAGGTACCAGACAGGTCCTAGAATAATAAAATCTTCATGTTGGAGATATTTCAGAACAGGAAGCAAAGAAACACAGTGTGGGCATCAGTCAGGATCCATGCAGTTGATCATTGCAGTGGGGACTGGGACTGAACCAGTGACCAAGATCTCTTTTCATGTATCTTAATACCTAGGCCAACTGCTGAGCAAAGTAAATTCACAATATAAACAAAATGAAACCAGAGACAAAAGCTTACCATAACAAACACAGGGTCTAAAGACTCAGCCTCAGAGGAATTGAAACTGCTGTCTCCACACTTCTCTGGCTCTGGTCTTCCCTTTTGCTCATGTTATAACAGTAAAAATAATCTTCCTGACCAATGCTTCTGAAATGTTCCTAAAGAAAAAGTAAAATGATACAATAGAGTAACTTTGTGAATGTCTTTCAGAGGAGAAATCAAAGTTAGGATTAGAACCCTACAACTTCTTATCAAAACGGACTCCATAACTAGTATTTTAAACTGCCTTCAGAATAAGTTGGCATTTCATTCTTGCATCATAACATCATCGATACCATCAACACCATTATTTCAAAAAGCCTGGTTTCAGGGATGCAATCTAGTTAACAATGCAATGCTATGCATTCACAGTAAAATGGTAAAGGAATTGAAGATCACACAATTTTTGAAGACATGGCATGACAAAATTACGTTTTCTCATTGTGTTTAGAAATATCTATGGATATATACACACTAAAGCAAATATTTGGGTTTTGCTCAGCTGCTACTGATGAGAAGATTGGATTGTGGAATCACACAGGATGTATCCAGGGCTGCCCAGGCCACGTGTCTCAGAAATTCTTTCTCTCTGGTTTAGAGAGCAGGCTGGGGGAGTGGTGTGGGGGAGAACATCTGTATTCTCTTGGGAGCCACTCCTTCTGTTTAGCTCTCTGTGTTCCCTGGGTTCTGAAATTTTTCTAGCCCACTATTCCCATGAGATTAGTTTTTTTCCAGAAGAAACCTTTAAAATGTAAGTGAAGGAAATAAAATTTCACAAGTGCAGGCTAAGCCCAGGCTAAGGCCAAGATAAATTCAGACAGCAGATATCATGGGGAACACAACCCCTAATTTCTTTTCTGGATTTTTTGTGTATGGTTCATTGCATTATTTCATGTATGCACTGCATTCTAGCTTTATAGAGAAAAAAAAAAAAGATTTCTTATTGTTGTTAGTGTTAGTCAATGTGTGATTAGAGTAGACTACCATCAGTTCTTTTTCTAATGACAAGACACAAACTGTCCAATAATGAAGGCTTAAACACACAATTGCTGTTATATTGGATGATTTTATTAGCTTCAGATTAGAAAGAAAACATAACCTCCATGAATCTCTAGCCTTTTTAAAAATTATATTTTATTCATTACGCTATTACAGTTGCCCTGATTTACCCCCCTTTATCCCTTCCACCCAGTACACCCCTATTCCCCCAGGCAATCCGCCCACCATTATTCATGTCCCTGGGTCATGAGTATAAATTGTCTGGCTTCTCCATTTCCTATACTGTACTTTATATCCCCATGGCTATTCTGTAACTACATTTTCTACTTCTTAATTCCTTCACCCCTTTTCCTATATGATCCTCCCATCTGGCAATCATCAAAACAATCTCCATATCCATGATTCTGTCTCTGTTCTTCTTGCTTCCTTAGTTTGTCTTTTAGATTCAATTGTTGACAGATATGTATTTATTGCCATTTTATCATTCATATTTTCATCTTCACCTTAAAGAAGACCCTTTAACATTTCATATACTACTGGTTTGATGACGATTAACTCTATTAGCTTTTTCTTGTCTGAGAAGTTCTTTATCTGCCGTTTGATTTTAAATGATAGCTTTGCTGGGTAGAGCAATCTTAACTGTAGGTCCCTGCTTTTCATGATTTTGAATACTTCTTGCCAATCTATTCTAGACTGCAAAGTTTCTTTTGAGAAATCAGTTGACCATTTTATGGAAACTCCCCTGTAGGTAACAAACTTCATTTCTCTTGCTGCTTTTAAGATTCTCTCTTTGTCTTTAACCTTTGGCATTGTAAGTATGATGTGTCTTGGAGTGGGCCTTTTTGCATCCATATTGTTTGGGACTCTTTATGCTTCCTGGACTTATAGGTCTATTTTCTTCATCAAATTTGGGCAGTTTTCTTTCATTATTTTTTCAAATAGATTTCCAATTTATTGCTCTTCATTTTCTCTTTCTGGCATCCCTATGATATGAATGTTGAGCCTCTTGAAGTTGTCCCAGAGGCTGCTATATTTCCCCCATTTTTTTGGATACCTTTTTCTTGATGTTGTTCTGATTGGTTTTTTTTTGCTTCCTTATGTTCCAAATCATTGATTTGTTACTTGGTTTCACTCACTCTACCATTGTTTCCCTGTAAATTGTTCTTTAATTCAATTAGTGTATCCTTTGTTTCTGACTGGATCTTTTATTTATTTATTTTTTTTTTTTTTTTTGCTGTTGAGGTCCTTACTAAGTTCCTTGAGCATCACTATAACCAGTGTTTTGAACTCTCCATCTGATATATTGCTTATCTCCATTTCATTTAGCTCTTTTTCTGGAGTTTTGATCTATTCTTTTATTTGGGCCATGTTTCTTTAAGGTCTCTTTGATTTAGCAGCCTCCATGTTTTTGTTTCTACGTATTAGCTAGAGCTTTTACTCTGTGTCTTGATAGTGTGGCCTAATGTAGTAGGTGTCCTATAGGGTCCAGTGGCACAGCCTCCCCTATCACCCAAGCTGGGTACTTGAGGTGTGCCCTTCGTGTGGGCTGAGTACATCCTCCTCTTATAGTTGAGCCTTGGTTGCTATTCACAGACCAATGGGAGAGATTTACCCAGGCCAATCAGCTCTAAGGATTGGCTGCGACCACTTACTACCAACCTCCACCGTCCCTGAAGAATCAACTGCGCAGGAGCAGGGTGGTGGTGCTCCAACATGGTCTGTAGCTGTCCATTGAGTACACTGGCCCTGGGGTTTCCTGGGTAGTGCAGGCCAAGGTCAGTCCCCACCTGTGCTCCACCCGGGCCACCCTGTTTGAACTATAAATCAATCTGAAATGGCTTTTACTCCTGCTGGGCTTGGTGATTCCCAGGTGAAGCTAAGCTGTGAATCTAGGCTGATTGCTGCTAATGCCAGGCCTGGGGCTAACTGAGACCAGATGTTGCTTGTTTGAGAGGAGTTAGGAAGTTCTGAGTCATGACCAGCCATTCACATGGAAAAGCAGCTTGGTGGGCCCATAAGTTGGGTGGGGTGGAGTCTCTGGGGGTCTCCAAGGCAGGTCAAACACTATTAGCCGGGTTGTTGGAGTCTCAGATATGGCATTGGCTTGCTAGATTTATGCAGGGAGGACTTAGAAAATAGATAGTGGCCTTTGTTCCCTTGTTGCCAGACACTTCAGTTTCTCCCTGTATGCTACTGGTGCCTTTAAAGCTGCTACCCAGTGGGGCTGGAGCTCAGAGGGAGTCAGTCTGAATAAGTGAGTTTGTGTGTGGGTTCTTTAAGAGGAACTTCTTGGGGCTCTAGCAGTTTCTTCCACAAATTCAATACCTGCTGGTTTGTCATGGGGACTTATCTTCCTGGCATTGGAACCCTGGGCTGGGGGCCTGGTATGGAGCTGGGTCTCCTTGCTCCCAAGATTTCCCTCTCCATTTATTTTTAAATATCAGAGACCCCCAAACACACTATCTATTCATTTTATTTTATTTTATTTATAATTTATTTGTTTATTTATTTTATTTTTTAGAGAGAGGGGAAAGGGAAAGAGAGGGAGAGAAACATCACTGTGTGGTTGCCTCTCACTTGCGCCCCCAACTGGGGACCTAACATGCAACCTGATAATGTGCCCTGACTGGGAATCGAACCAGCGACACTTGGCTCGCAGCCCGACGCTCAATCCACTGAGCCAAAGCAGCCAGGGCCCCTCTCCAATTTTTATTTATCACATGTGGGTGAGGAACCAGCCTGTTCTGCATATGTACCTCTTCTACCAATCTGGATGGTGTGGTTTCTTTAATTCCATAGTTGTCAGACTTCCATTTAACTCTATTTCTGATGGTTCTAAGTGATGGTTGTTCAATATTTTAGTTGTAATTTTGATGTGGTTGTGCAAAGAGATGAGCCATGTCTGCCTACGCCACCATCTTGACTGGAAGTCCAGCCTCTTGATTAATTACTAATTATTCTATTACACACTAAAGCCAGATTGAGTCTGATATACCGCAATCAGTACATATAATCAGTGAACAGCATTTGAAGAAAGTTCCAGATGAGCATTCAGAAGTAAGGCAGGAGCAGTCATTTTAGGATCAGGTTGATGTACAGAACATTTACCTTTCTGGTTGTAGTTATAGTAGCACAATAGCTTGAAGGTACATCTACCCTGTGGAAAGGTCTGATTAATGATAATTTTTTTTTGCAGGGTTGGCTATCATATAATTTGAGTTCCAGTAGTTTTCTGTGGTTTGGAAGTTATCTCTCTTTCTAGGACCTAGACAAAGAAAACTGAGATAGAAAATAGTTGGGTTTCATGTAGACTAGTAATTATACTGGGACTAGATTTCAGGTTCCTTCAATCTTAGCTCAGGGCTTTTCCCACATATTAATATTAAATATCTGGTTCAAGATACACTCCCTACAAATGCCGTAATGGCCCAGTATGGCATGTTCTTGGGAATGAAGCCACTTACACATTCAAAATTATCACAAACATTTATATATTTGAGCATTTTCTATGGGTTAGTGCATATTAACTACTACTATTGAATCATAAGAGGCCTTCTGCTTCTAAAGAATTTACTCCTGTGGGTGGTAAAAAAGGGAAAAAAGTCCATCAAACAAGATCACTAACCAAATTAGTGACTCATGCTAAATGTCAAGTAAGAAGTGTAATAAAAGAGGCTATGAATGTGCACAAAAGACCCCAACAGGGATAGGCTGTATTAAAGGAAGCGGGCTCTTACAGCCCATAAAGGGTGTTGAGAATGCAAGCAGATGGGAGAAGCTGCAGGTAAGGCTAATTTTTCTTAGAATCCGGAAAAGACGTAGTCTGAGTGGTAAAACTGAGTTGGTCAGTTTGATTGAAGTAGATAATTTAGATTTCAATACAAAATTTTAGGAACCTAAGAGAAACAGGTATTTTTGTTAACCTAGCCTTAATTTCCTGAATAATTTTATCAAATTGCTTTATTCTATTCTGCATAAGCAATGTGTATTCCTAACAAGGTTTAGTAAGCCTTTATCTTGATAATAATAACGTACTTAAAACTAAATTTTATCAGAATTGCTTCTTTTGGAAGAAATGTATAGTAGAAAAAACAAGATTTTGTCATATGACATTATATTAATATACACTAAAGTAATTTCATAATTATATTTATTCCTAAGGTGTTATAAGTCACATTTTTACAAAAAAAATTTTAAAGGCAATTTTGTTTTTTTAAATGTTTTCTGTATGTTGCCACATTACTTTCTTGCAGACATTGTAGAAAATGGATGGTTTATATGAAACTTTACAAAAAATGTTTTATTGATTGACAACCTCCCATGATTAATTTGAGGATCCCCAAGGACCTCAATGTTGGTCACCACTCATCTAGATGAAAATTACTTTTGTATGTTCTATACTTATTTTAATAGGTGAGTCTTTGAAACATGGATTAATTTCTGTAATATTTCTGTGACACATGGAAAAGGTCCAAACATGGAGACTTTGTGCAAGGGAAATTGATCACATCTTGCTGATAGGAGTTTGAAATTTTTATGTGGAGTTCACAAGTATCTCTCTCATTATAAATATAGTTCTTAATTATTCTCTTCTATATTGGAAAATGTCCATTAGAAGACATTTAAAATAAACTTATTTTACTCTTGAATGTTTTCTTTCCTACAAAAGGAATCTGTGGAAATGTGAATTTGTTAGCTGGAAATAAACAACAGACAAGTGTGATTATTAGTGGCACTTTCCAAAGGGGTGTGACTAGGCTTGAGGAAATCAAACAAGTAACCTGACACTTTCAGGTTGTCATTAGGGGGAAGTCTTTATCGGGCAAACAGTGCATAGGAAAGAGCAGCAGCTGCAGTACTGGTTCACCTGAGAGGTGTTCTGGCCTTGAGTAGAGGAGGCAGCCACTGCCCAACCACAAGGCCAACAGCAAGGAGCTGGAAGAAAAAAAAACCTTGACATTTCTCCATTTCTAACATCTGATCTGTAGTGCTTCCCATTAACAAAACCCAACCAGAGAAGCTAACAGGCAAGGATCCCAAGTGATGTAGCTGAGAGAACCTCTTGCAGAACAGAAAAAGATAAATAATGGTGGTCAGTAAATATAGGAGGGCCAAAAAGAGAACGTTCAGAACAGTCTTCTCCTTTGACCCTCCATAACTACTAGTGTAGATTCTTTGGGATGTTGAGTTCTTCATATAGATGAAAACATTGTCCCCAGTGCAGGGGTCACACAAATTTCCATATCATCTCAAGTACTGTCAATTCAATCATACTCCCTTTTGAAACCTAAAATATTAACAGCCACTAGTGATATCTGTTATATAGGTGGGGCAAGAGAGAAAATAATTTAACATAGGATTCTACTGTTTCTGTCCCTGGTTTTGTAGGTAGTGGCAAGATCTCAGTTGCCATCATCACTGTAGTTTCCCACAGCTCAGGTTATCTACCCATTACTCTCTGCCAGCACTTCAACTGAAAATGATTCTTCAGTAAATGAGACAATGCCAACCTTTGTAAATGCAAGTCTGAGCCCTTGGAGGCCCTGGCTTTATTGGGTTACCACATTTTTCATTGAGTACAATTATTTGACAAGGTACTGACCAAAGAGCATCCCTGAGAATTCTTTGGATTCTTTACATATAGACTTTTCCTGTTCTGTATCAGCAACACTATTTCCTCTCTCAGTGACTGGGATCAAAATATTTATACACTTAGGGGTATAGTAGGAATAACTCCAAATAGCTAAGAACTAGTTCCCGTTTCCAATTGATCAGAACTGGGATCATATTTCTTGGTGGAAGCATTTTTTCTTGGATACTTAAACCCTTAAACTTACTTCATGAGGAAGAAAAGAAAATTTTTCTTATGTGATTATTAAGTTTAATAGTGATAGAAGCCACTTTCATATCTTTCTCCTCTTGGTTCACAGACCAGAATATTCTGGCTGTAGGAAGGATAAAACCACGAATTAGCTTCTTATTTAAGGCTCATATTGCATCCTGTAAAGTGCCCCAAACTCACAGTGTCATGTCCCAGATGATAAAATAACTAAATCTTCTGCTGATAATTTCACCATCCCAACTAAGACAGCTCTCTCTGGGTGATGGGACATGTAGGTAGATACATTAATTTTGTGGATATGAGCCCATTTGAAAAAAAAAAGATTTGATCAGAATCAATTTAGATTGAGATAACATGTTGGTGAAGAAGGCCTTCTTAAGTTCACAAAAAGTGCTGTATGTAGACAATGAAGGTAAACTCACATCTGAGGTATGCATATAATAACCCTGCAAGTTGTCAGCCAGTTCCGTGGGGCAATGTAATCATATTGAAGGCTCATTAATCCCCTGCTATTTGCAAGTTGGCACTCAGTAGTGGCATAGTCAGATAAACATGGGTGAGGGGTAGTTGTTGCTAAATTGTTGGGGAATAAATGTACTCCATTCCTGCCATTAAGATTTCTTTGTTCTTAGGCCCAGGAAGCAAACTCAAGGATAACAGAAAAGTGCTGTCTGACATCCACAGGGTAATCATTTAATTTACCTGATTATTGAGGCTACCTCCACAGTGCATGACTGCTGTGTGGCATTGATCAACTATTCCCACATTCCAAGAGAACTAGCCACACCATTCTCCCCAAATGTCTTTGTTCTTTTCATACCCCTTGCTTAACTGTAAACTCAAACCATTGTCCATAATCATTATAGATCTACATGTCAGACCATTTCTCATGTGCAGAGTGGCCAACCACATATACTGTACAAAGTTCTGCCACTGTGAAAATTTTCTTTCATGATTTCCTTTGAGAGACACTGTAGAATGGTGCTGCAGAAACATGGACATCCTATTCTGGCTGGGGTCAAGCTATTTCATAAATTTATCCATAAATAAGCCTGTATTCTTTGCTGAGATGCTAAGTGTGGATTGAGGGAGAAATTGTGAAGCAGTAGGACAAGGCATCCAGTCAGTGCTGTGACCTTTATTAAGAATGCAGCCAATCATATCCCAGCAGGGAGGGAGCGGGGCCTAAAGAAAGACTCTTATATGTCTCTTCTAACACCCTTCAATCTGTCAGTGCTTTACACTGACTGACCAGTTGACAACCAGGGGAAGCAAATCAAGTAAATACCAGGGTTACAGAGCAATACACAGAAAAATGGAGAGTGGATATACAGGGACTAATGAAGAATATCCAGAAGGAGGGACTTAGATTTTTACATATTTTCTTTTCTGCAGCTTCTTCTTCTCATGCCCTCTTTCTTCTCTCTGTCTGTCCCTGTGTGTGTGACTCTCTCTGACACATGCACGCACATACAGACATGTCATACATGAATGAGCAGTAAGAGTATCTTGTTAATTTACAAGATAAATGTCATTTGTTGCCTTCTGTGATTGCAAGTGGGCTTTTATGGATCATTAACAGTGACCTCAGACATGGCTCTTTTGAAAATTATGTGGAGCTTCTGGTTGTTAAAAAAGGAAACTTGTTTTTCCAAAACATTGCACTTTGAAATAGTCGGAGTCTGAAATGCAGTGACTCAGTCTAGTGATTTGAAATGCCTGTGGGGAAGCATTTATTTTAGATGGCCGTCATTCCTTTGACAGCTTGTCTCATGGGAAGCCATTATCGTGATCAACATATTTTATAATTCTGAAGCCACTTACATTTGTTGCAGAATTTTTTAATTGAATGATAAATAATTTTGAGGTATTGGGCTAAAAGCTGTGGTGACTCCAGAGGTGACTGATTTTCTACAAAACTAAGTTATTTCGTTTTAAATAGTTTAAAAACCTATTTAGGGTTAACATAAACCCCAAGACAGAAGAATGATTTCAGGAATGGTTTAAAAGAGCATTATAAGATAATAAAGTTAAATTTTGAAAAAATTGCCAAAATTATGAAAAAAGATTAAAACCTTAATTTTAAGTCAGATCTTTGGTCACTATTCATAGAAAGTAAATGTAAATGAAGTGGGTGAAACTTGTTGGAAAAACATTCCCTTTTATTCTATTTTTCCTCAGAGCTCATAGGTTCAAATGAATTACTTTTCTTTTTTTAAAATTTATTTATTTTTTTTTAGGGGGGAGGGCCACCGCTCTGTAATAATTCCCCCATCCCAGACTTAAAACCCTTTATAATTTTATAAAGGATAGTGGGCGAAGGTCTCATGCTCCTCTAGCTGCTTCATGCTGGACATGGTCATCATCCTACCTACCCTTCAGTCCAGAAATCCCGAATAAGAGTGAGAGTGTGGAGGGGAGGGTGGCCTTACCACATGGGGAAGGATCTTGCAGACTCCAGGTCAGTTGGCTGCCCCAGACAATGGTATGTTTAGTTTAACAAGCTGGCATCCTTGTTGTATTCTGGAGGCAACAGATTTGGCAACAGGGTTAAAAGGCAGGGATTAATTTTTCAATCTCCCACATTAGGGGGAAAAAAGGCTTCTTTGGATGAAGGTGTGCGAAGCACGTCACATCTGTCTGAAGCTCTTTTGCCCACTATACTTTGTTTGGGCTGAGGGGAATATTTTAGGTTTTCCCCTCTCAGACCTCTGGGCCCTTTCTGTCCAAGCCATTTGGATAGAAAAGAGAAACCAGTTTTAAATTGAAGCCCACAGACCACCCCATACTTCACCAACCCAGCCACTTAGTTCAGCCAAATCATTGAGTCTCAGGAGGCAGCACTGCAGACAGGATTAAGTGAGGCCTATATGTACAGACAATCCCTCAGGTAATGCGGTCATAGGCTTATGCCCTTTGAAAACAGAAACATATGTTAATTTATGTAACATAACCCACAAACAAGTCTCTAAATCTGTAAGACTGTCTTATTGGAAAGATATCCAGTTGCAAGACATTTGACATTCTTCTTGCCTGTAAATTAAACATCTTTGATGATACCACAGACAGTTTAACTTTTAAATGAAAACAAATTTTAAATGAAAAGAAACTTTAAAAACGGTTAGCAGCACTACTTTATAGTCGACCACTGAGCATTGTGATTTTCCTTGAAGCTCAATCTTTCTCCTTAAGATTACCCTCCTTTTCATTAAAGGGACTGCATTAAGTCAATTTTTAACTTATCCTGTTCATTTGCATAAACACAACAAGAGTAGCAAATAATCACTTATGATCTTTAGTTCTGATTTGCTGGAACTTACGCAAGGAACCTTTAGGATGACCTTCAGTCTGTCCTACAGGGCAAAGAAGCTGAGCCACATACCTGCCATTCAGCCTTGCCTGTAAACACCTGTCTTTTCCAAGTCCTTCAGGTTTTCCATTGTGCCTTAAGGTTCCTTCCAGCCATCTTTCAGGAAAGCAACCTTTGTTCCTTCCCTGGAAAGATTGCCATGAACCACACAACCAACAAGGTACAAGGCCTTTTTTATCGTGGTACCTTTGAAAGTTAATCCCAGTTCCTCAGAGCTTTTTGATAACAACCAGAGCCCAGGCACGCTGCCTTTAGGCATGATATTCCAGTCAGAGTCTTGGTTAACAATATCTCTATTAACAACTGGTCTTTTAAGTTTTATGCAAAGAAACATGTCATTACTTACTTCTTCAGAATGCCAAATTCTGGAGGTGTCAGGTAGGGAGAAAAATATACAATGTGAAGGAAAATCCTTGTCATTCTAATATTCACTAAAATTGAATTTCCATATTTTACATTCTCTTTAGTTCACTTTCCTACATGTGAAGGTTTTTTTTTTTTTTTTTTTTTTGCTTATTTTTGGTTGAGGGGATTTGCTGGCTCATTTATTTATTTATTTTGCTTTCATTGTTCTTTTTCCACTAAAATTTTTTTCATTTGTTTGTTTTGCTATTACAGTTGTCCCACTTTTTTCCCCATTGCTCTCTCCCACCCTGCCCACCCCTTCTCCCACAGTCAATCCCCACCACATTGTCCATGTCCATGGGTCATTTATACATGTTCTTTGACTAGGCCCTTCCCCTTCTTAACCCCTTCTCTAACTCCCACCTCCCCCCTGTCACTGTTATTCTGCTCCTTGTTTACATATCTCTGGTTCAGTTTTGCTCATTTGTTTGTGTTGTTCATTAGTTTCCTGTATTAGGTGATATCATATGGTACTTGTCTTTCATTGCCTAGCTTATTTCACTAAGTATCATTCTCTCTAGTTCCATCCATGCTGCCACAAGTGGTAGAAGTTCCTTCTTTCGTTCTACTACATAGTACTCCATTGAGTAGATGTACAATAGTTTTTTAATCAACTCATCTACAGATGGACACTTGGTTGTTTCCAGCACTAGGCTATTGTAAATAGTGCTGCTATGAACATAGGGGTACATAAGTTCTTTTGTTATTATTGATAGATACGTATTCATTGTCATTTTTCCCGTTTGTACCTGTGTTCCTCTCTATCTCTCTTTGTTTCTTCATCTTAAAGTAGACACTTTAGCAACTCTTGCAATGCTGGTTTCCTGGAGATGTATTCTTTTAGCCTTCTTTTGTCTGGGATACTCCTTATTTTATCTTTAATTTTAAATGAGAGCCTTGCTGGGTACAGTAGTCTTGGTTGTAGGCCTTTGTTTTTCATTGCTTTGGATATTTTTGCCATTCTCTTCTGGTGCGTAGTGTTTCTGTTGAGAAATCTGATGACAGCCTCATCGGAGCTCCCTTGTATGTTATTAGCTGTTTCTCTCTTTTTCTGCTTTTAGGATTCTCTCTTTGTCTTTCAATGTTGCCATTTTAATTATGATATGTCTTGGAGTGGGCCTGTTTGGGCTCATCTTCATTGGGACCCTCTGTGCTTCCTAGACTTGAGTGACTTTCTCTCATCAAGTTAGGGAAGTTTTCAAACAGGATTTTTATCCCTTGTTCTTCTTCTCCTTCTGGCATTTCTATGATTTTGATATTATTATGTTTTATGTTGTCCTGAAGCTTTCTTAAAACCTCTTCATTCTTTTTCAGTCTTTTGTCATTTTGTTGCATTGTCTGGGAATTTTTTTCTATGTTGTCCTCCAGCTTGCTGATCCAATTTTCTGCTTCCTCTAGCCTGCTTTTAATTCCTTCTACTGTGTTCTTCAATTCAGAAATTGTATTCTTCATTTCCTCCTGCCTCTTATTGATAGCTTCTTTGTTCTTTTTCATGCTGATGTAATTCTCAGTAAATTCCTTGTAGTTTCCCTGGAGTTCTTTGTAGTTTCCGCTGAGCTCATTGCACTTCCCTATAATCCATGTTTTGAATTCCATGTCTGATAGTTTGCTTTTCTCTATTTCATTTAGCACTCTTTCTGGGGATTTCTCCTTTCCTTTTGATGGGGGGTTGTTTCTCTATCTCCCCATTTTTGTAACTCTTCTTGTTTGTTTCTGCTTCTTAGATTGATCTGCGCTTCCTAGGTCTGCCTCTGGTGGTGTCAGGTTGTGTACCAGTCAGGGCCTAGGAAACCTGTTGGAGACTAATGCCTTTGTCAGTCTCCTTTAGTTGTTAATCTATTCAATCTGTGATCAGCTATCAGGCTTACGCACTAAGAGTGGGGCAGATTAATTCCTATGGGTGGGGCTTTTTCTTCCCCTCAGGCTGAGGCCAGTTGGAGGGGAATGGTCTTCCTGCAGTATGGGGAATGAGTCAGCACTGGGACCCAGTTGGCTGCTCCCTCAGTTCTCTCCTCAAAGCCACCCTTTCAAAGTCTCCCCAAGCATCTCTAGTCCTATCTTCCTTCCCTCTGCTTGAGCCCAGGGTAAGTGGGTACCAAAATATTTTTGTACATGATCTGTTTAAGAGCTCTTTGTCTTCAGCTGTTTCTTTCAGGCCAGCAAAAAACCCTGTGGCTTTTCACTTTTCACAGCTGGGTGCTATTTTACTTTCTGCTCTGTTGCTGTAGACTGGGAAGCCCAGCTGAAGGGTTAGACCCTGCCCTTCTCAAGGGTAACCCCTGGCTGCTGAGCTGTTTCTCAGTCCCTTCAGCTGCCACCCGTGGGAGCCCAGCCCTTCTGTGTCTCCACATTTCCTACCAGTCACGTTGTGATGAAGTGGTCTGTCTGTCTCCCTGTGGTTATAAGACTTCTCTCCAGCTAGTGTTCAGTTGGTTATTCCAGATGATTTCTCCACAATTAAGTTGTCATTCCAGATTGGTCCTGGGAGGAGGTTAGTGTAGCTTCTACTTACTCTTCCACCATCTTGGATCACCCTAATTAACTACTTTTCTTAGAAACAATTTATAAAAGTGTTCAAATAAACAGGTAGCAAGAAATTTAAGTTGGACTTATTTTGATATTGTTTACAATATTGAGGTAACTAAAAGACATTCGTGCCATTCAAAAATAAGAAGCTTCGATCTGTAATACCATACATAGAAAGCTTTGTTTTACATGAATATAAACCAGGCAATGAGTCCCTCTGGGTGAAACTAAGAACTGTTAAAATGTAGCCACTTGTGAAAATTCTGATGCTGAGACACTTAATCAAACTTTAACATGGCTTCTAGCAGCTTAATACCTACCCCAGCCCCCTCCTGAGTTCCTGTCTGGAAAAGCTCAGGTCTATCAAAATAATTTATTGTATGTTCTGGCTAACACCAGAGCATAGGCCCTTGACCTCCCTTTCTTAGAGCATTTACTAAAAAGAGCTTATAATTGTGAATCCTTCCTCTGTCCCTTTGAGATATATATATATATATATATATATATATATATATATATATATATATATATGTATCTCCCAAAACTTGAAGTGCCTTTCTCAGAACCTGTAAGCCATGCTTTTGACATGTAATCAATCATCAAAAAGGATAGGGCCTCTATCTCCCAGTCTCTATGGGATAATAAAATCCTAACTTCAATAATCACCAGCTAGCAGAACAGCTGGACTATCCATTTACAAAGGTCAACCCTTTGTGATTTTTTCACTGCCTTGACTCCACTAAGGCCCTGTTTGTTGTCCCTCACTATTACCTTTGGGCAAGTCTAAATGGGGCTCAGTTCTTTCCACTACTGTCAGTAGTTACTGAATAACATGTTTTTACCACCTTAAGTAATGTCCAGTTTTGCTTAACTTTGACAAAACCACCTCCAGTCACCAGAGAAGAAGTCCTGTCTGTAATCAGAAGTCATGAAACTTCTCCCATTAAGAATTTTGTTAAATAGTTTTCTTTTTGTGCTAGCTGCCTCCAGTTTATCAAACTTTGGAAACAAAATATAAGAATAAGAATCTGAAATCAACCCTAAAAGATGTGTAGCTTTTGGTTTCTAATCATTTGCACATAAGGATTATGTGGTCAGTTCGCAAAACAAATGCCATTTGCAAACAATCACTTAGTTTATGAGAACCAGGAAGGAATATGTAAGTACATATATGTATGTTTATGTATGTGTATATATGTATATATAAAAATATAAGATATTAATCTATTTTTCAGTCTCTGTCAAGTGTAGAAAATCACTTATTTGTCAAGAATAAAGTGATATATAATGAAATGAAAAAGGGGTAATTAAAAACTGGATTTAAATTCACAATTAAAGTTTCTCTAAAAAACTTTGCCAATTCAACCAATCATTTTGAAACCTCTCATTTCCATCTGCTATATGTGTAAGAAATCTACAGAACAGGACTAAGAAAATACTGTTTTCTGACAGTAAATTTTCACTTATTCACAAAACTTGAAAGTTTAATCATGTATTTATTTACTATATAGATATAGATGATGCCCTGGCTGGTTTAGCTCAGTGGATTGAGCGTCGGCCTGCGAGCTAAGTGTCGCTGGTTCGATCTTCCAGTCAGGGTACATCAGAGAAGGAAAACTCTGACTCCAAAAAACCTCCGCTGCCTTGCGGCATACCTCTTCAGGGGAAAGGCTAAGGGAGTAAACCCCGACAGAAAATCCGGAGCCGGAGTCCCTAAGGCGGTTTGACGTTGTAGTCAACACCGGCAACTCCTGCGGCGCACCTGAACCCAAGCTGTATCGACTCCGTCTTTCCCTTGGACCCTTCAGCTGCGAAGAGAGGGGGGGTCTGCTGCATGGGCAACAGCAGACCCTCCATATTACCCTGCCCAGGCTCTGTAGCTTCAGCGTCATCACAAGATGTCGATTCAACACGGGAGGAGACAGATACCATGTCACTCCCGAGTCGGACTGCACAGCCATTCTCGGCGGTGCAGATAGACTCTTAAGAAGCTACACCATCGTCTCTCGAGACGGACGGCTGCCGACGACGAGATATAGATGATATCAATAGATATGATATGGATATAGATATAGATAGAGAAAAGATATTCAGAATGACAACTCGCATTAATTTAAAAAAAATATCTTCAAAAATGTTACAGCGTAAAACACATGTAGTAAATTCCAATGCTTTAAATTTATTTAATCAGACATTTACTGAATTAGAATATCCAATTTCTAATTTCCCAGCCATCATGGTAAACAGGAGTTTAATTCAATTTCCTTTGTATATCCTCCTCTAAAAATCAAAACAATTTTTTATAGAGGTAAAAATGATTAATCAACCAATAAACCAACAAATGAATAAACAAAAATTTACTAGAAATCTAATCTGGGAACTACAGTGTTAGAAAAGTAACAGAGACATTACAGGAAACAAACAAACAAAAATAACATCATACCACAAAGCTAAGTCCTAACAGGAATACAGTATAGGGGAAGAAAATTGTCCCTCTGCCTTTCTGAGTTTGTGGATCATTGACAGCAGAAAGAAAAGCAGTTTTACACTTCTATGAGCAGAGATGAAAACTAGTTAGTAAAGTTTTTCAGGTGGATTCCTCTGGAGCCTTCTCCAGACTGATAGGGTCTATCTAACCTTGTTCCTGGGATTAACCTTTGTCCTTCTTGGAAGCCAAGGTAGGAGGGAAGAAAACCTTTGTAAATTTATGTCCTACTTTTAGGTAAATGAGTTCAGATAATTTTTTGGATTTTCTCTTCTCAATTGCCTTCAGCTCAAAATATTTCTTATGCCAAAATGACATATTTTATGGCCAAATCTTCTCACTTTCAATAATTCATTTGAAATATCAAGGATATACTGTCAGAAAAGTGGTAGCATAGAAATCTCTAGCACTTTCTCCTCAGAAAGATCAGTTTTAATACTCAACTGCACACAAAATACATTTATATGATCCAAGGATTCCAGGTGAGGGATTGTAGCACCTGCATAAATCATGGAAATAAGGAAAGATGCAAAGAGGAGTGTAGCAAAGATAGATTCACACTACCCCAGTCACCCCCTCCACTAAGTCTGGACAGCCCTGAATGGATAGAATACACCCACCCCATGCAAGAAGGAGTGCAAAGTGAGCATCTGACTTCAGCTCTGACCCTAGAGCCCGCCCCAGCTTCAAGCCAACTTCTGTGGCTCCCTGCAGGTTGCCATGAATTCAGACCCCTAGTTTATTTCAGAAATGAACCCACACCTTTAGTCAATTAATATTTGACAGAGAAAGCAAACACATACAATGGGCTAAATATAGTTTGTTCAATAAATGGTGTTGGGAAAATTGGACAGATACATGTAGAAAAATTAAACTAGACCACCTTCTTACATCACACATAAGAATAAATTCAAACTGAATTAAAGACGTAAATGTTAGACCCAAAACCATAATATCTGATATTACTAATTTCTGTGTTCTTTTTTCTTCTTAGCTTGATTAGAAGTTAATCAATTTTATTGAAAAACTAGGTTTTTATTTCTTTGGTCTTCTCTTATTTAGTTATTTTCAGTAGATAGGTATTAAATCTATTTTTGCTTTATTGAGCATTGTTATTTCATATCTTTCAAGAAAATTATCTCTATCTAAATTATTGAATTTATTGGCATAAAGTTGCTTATAAGTATTACTGTTTTAATGTCTCTGGAACTGCAGTGAAGTAATATTTTTCAGTCCTGATATTGGACTTTCTGACTTTTTTCTTCTTAATCAGTGTAGCTGGAAACTTATAAATTTTATTCATAGTTTCAAAAACTGGCTTTTACTTTTATTTTTTCTGTTTCTTGTCTGTCTTATATTTCAGGGTATGGTTTTTTTTTGTTTGTTTAATTTTTGCTTTTATCTTTACTATTATTTTCTTCTTTTTACTATACTTAAATTTATTTTGCTCTATTTTTCTTGTCTAGTGAAAGCTGAAATCATTAATTTGTAAGTTTAAAATTTTTCTCTCATCTAAACATTTAACCTGTAAATTTCCTTCTAATTCTTACTTTGGATGTAGCCCACAAAATTTGGTATTGTTTTTTCACTTTCATTACTTTGAAAATATTTTCAAATTTTCATTATAATTATATTTTGACTCATGGTTCATTTAGTATTGGGATGTTTAATTTCGAAATGTTTGTGATTTACAATATACTAAAACTTGCTTTAGGCCCAAAATACATGGTCTCATTTAGTCAATATGCTACATGCATTTGAAGAGAATGAATATTCTGTTGTCATAAACAGAATGATACATAAAGATCAAATAGATCAAGGTGATTGATAATGTTCAATATTTTATGTCTTTATTTTCTGCCTACTTGTTTAATTATTTACAGAGAAAGGAAGGTACAGTAGTCCCTCTCTATATCGTGGTTCACTTATTGCGGCCTCTCTCTATCATGGGGTTTTAAAAAATATTATATTTAATTATTTATCGTGGATTTTTCGTTATATCGCAGGATTTTGCAGTACTGTATATGTATGTTGCTAAAGTTAGGTAGGTTGAAGAGTGTAGAATATGTTTAAGAACATAAGTAGTGTTTATAAAAGTGTGGAAAAGGTTAATAAGGGAGTGGGGAAGGTTAAATAGGGGACTGGGAACAGTTTATAAGTGCGTGGGAAGGATTTATAAAGCCTTAAAATATATATAAATACAAAAATAAATGTAAGGTTCCCACTTCGTGGATTTTCACCTATTGTGGGATGGCAGGGGGTCTAGAATGTACTACTTGCAATAAGTGAGAGAATACTGTATTTAAGTCTCTAGTCCTAATTTTTGTTTTTATTCTGTCAGTCTTTATTTCATGTATTATAAGACATTGTTATTGGGTCATACACATTAAAATAATTATGTATATTATCCTTTTATTATTATAAATTTAAAAATATTTATCCTTGTTGTGACATCTATATTGTCTTATATAAAAAAATGCATTCCGGCTTTCTTTTGCTTAATATTGTCATGACATATCTTTTTCTATCATTTTATTTTTAACCTGTTTTTATATTTAAAATAGATCTCTTGTAAAAAGCATAAATTGAGTCTTACATTTTTTAACTGAAATAATGATCTTTTGCTTAATTAGATATTTTATACTATTAACATTTATTATAATTATTAATACAGTTGAGTGTAACTATACAACAACATTACTATTTTTTCTACTTGACTCATCTAGATTTTATTTTTATCCCTTCTCTTGACTTTTTTGGATTGAACATATTTATGATTTATTTAACTTCTACTACTGACTTTTCAGATACAACTCTTTGTTTTAGTTATTTTATTTTATTTTATTTTTAATGATTGCTTTAGACTCTTGTCTACTTTCAAGAATGTTATATACAGGTGGGGAAATTTTCTGCCATTATATTTCTATTTCCTCCTCCTGTTTTTATGCTATTTTTGTGGAGTTTGCTTTTTAATATAAACCTGTCAGTATATAGTTAATATTTTTGCTTTAAATAGTTGATTATACTTTAAAAATATTTTAATATGTAAGAAAATATTTTTTATATTTATCTATATACAGGTAACCCTCATATAACACAGTTGTTAGGCTCCTAACAAATGACACGTTATGTGAATCAGTGTTATACAAACAATGAACTAGTACAAAAAGGAGGCTAGGTTCCAAAAAATTTTAAAATATACTATTATATTTTTATAATTAAGAGAAATATCTTTATTAAAGCAATTTTTATTAAAAGTATTACATATTAATGTGAATTAAGTAACGTTTTCTTCATCATCACTAAGCTCCATTAACAAATACGTTTTCTTTTTGACAAGATATACTCATCCCCTGAACTTTTTTCAGCATTCTCTTGAGTTCTATCCTCTATTTTTTGCAAAAAAATTGTTATTTTAGATTGCTTGCTTTTAGCTGAGAGATCTTTATAAATTTTGTTATACGGTGCTAAGCACTTTTGAGGTTCTCTCTTAAATTTTGTGTTTCTTTCAGTGCAAGAATCTTCATTTAAGAAATATGACTTTTAACTATTTGGCTAAGTCTAGGCCATTTTTTTACACTTTTTAGAGTAAACTGCTTAACCTTTTCATTCTTATCAGTGCTATCATCCCCTAAGGTATCTTGGCACATTCCAGATGTCATTTCCACCAAAATTACTTCATCAGTTTCTTCTTCTACTAGCAATTCTTGGATATCTTCTACAGTCACATTGTGTTAGAGCAAAACTGTGTTATAGAAGTCCTGTGTTATACAGGGGATGCCTGTATTTACCCTTCTGTCAGTCTTTATTTATTTTTTTGGAAATACAAACTTCCATTTGATATAATTCTCTTACTGCTTAAACAACTTAACATTCTTTTTCTAGGTAAGGTCTGCTAGTAATGAAGTCTTTCAGCGTTTGTTTTTCTAAAAGGTCATTATTTCACTTTCATTTTGCAAGATATATAATTCTAAGTTGGTGGCTCTTATTTGTCAGTAAATTAAAAATGTTGTTCCATTGTGCTTTGGCTTGAGTTGTTGCTGATGAGAAATTGACTATTCTTTAATTATGCTATACATGTATGCCTTCCTCCCCCTACTCTGGCTACTATTAACAATTTCTCAATGCAGGTTTTAGCAATTAAAATATAATGCACCTTGATAATTTTGTTTATTCTGCTTCACTCTAATTGATATTTGTGTATCTATGTAACTCCTTTATGTATTTAATTTGAAAAATTATACTTTTTTAAAAATAACTTTTGCCCCTACACTCTCTCTCTCTCTTCCCTTTTTGGGACACCAATCATATATGTTTTAGGCTAGTTGATATTGTTTCACAGGTCACTAGGCTTCTGTTTATAATTTTAAAGATTTTTTTTGTCTCCGAGCTTAATTTTAGATACATTGAACTGTTGTTTCAAGATCACTGATCTTTTGTCCTAATCTATTAATCTCATCTACTGTATTTTTTATTTCAGACATTATCTTATTCATTTAGATATTTTACATTTTACATTTCTCTGCTTACCATGCTCATATTTTCTTTTAGGTCATTGAACATACATTTATCAGATTTATAAAACTGGCTTTAATATTTTCACCTGCTATTCCTATCACCTTTGTTATTTATGAATTTTCTTCTTATTATTTTTTTCTGAACCTTATAGATTATATTTTCTCGCTTCTTTGCATACATAGTAATTTTAGAAAAAATGAAGACATTGTAAATTTGATGTTTTTGAATGCTAGGTTTTGTTTAATTTTTTAAAGGGTAATAATATTTATTCTGGCAAGTATATATGTTATTTGGGGAAGAGTTTGATTTTTTGAGGGATGTTTAAATCTTTGCTTATATATGACATAGTAGTCTAAACCCATCCAGAATTAATTAGTTCCAATACTAAGTGCTATAAAATAAATTGCGCCCCCTTCCCCCCAAGTCTGTACTAATCCTCAATATAATTGTACTTTTATTTTGGGATTTTAGGAGGTAAAGTTATATGAAGTCATAAGAGTGAAGTCCTAATCCAATAAGACTGGTGACCTTACAGGAAAAGGAAAAGATAGAGCTCTCTTCATGAAAATGCACCAAGGAAATGCACCAAGGTGAGTCTGCAGTGAATGAGAAGGTAACTAACTGTCTGTAAGTCAGTAAGAAAGCTGTCACCAGAAGCTAAACCTTGCTGAAACTTGACCTGGGACATGTAGCCTCCAGAATTGTGATAAAATTAATTTTTGTAATTAATCCAAATCTATGGTATTTGCTATCACAGCTAGAGCTGACTAATACCCTAGGGCAATACTCTTCTGAGGATTCTACTCAATGCCCATATTTTGCAAAGTTTATTCACTTCAGCTGATGTGAACATGAAGTCTTCCCAGTCCTATGTGAGCTCTGAGAACTCCTACCTAACTTTCTTCTGTAATTCTTTCGATACTTGCCAAAGACTCAAGAGGATACCTCTGTAGCTCTCCAGAGCTTCCTCTCTGTTTAGCTCCCACCTATCCCATACTATTCCACTCAAATTTTAGCTACTTCCCCTCCTTGAACTCTGGCTTCTTTCTTCTAAGCTCTGTGATACCTCTGACTCTGGTTGGGTTTCCACTCAATGCACCAAAGCCTGGGAATTGCCTGCAGACAGTAATCTGGAGCTGTCATAGGCCTAACCTTACTTGTTTCCCTTCTCACCATCCTCTACTGACCCTGTCCAAAGTCTGAAAGCATTTACCGTATTTCAAGTCTATAATGGTTTTCTAGTTGTTTGTAGAGAGAACACAACTTCCATAGCATTTAATTTTTCTTTTTTTTTAAAGATTTTATTTATTTATTTTTAGACATAGGGGAAGGGAGGGAGAAAGAGAGGGAGAGAAACATCGATGTGAAATGGGAACACTGATTGACTACCTCTCATATGCATCCAGACAGGTGCAAAACTGCAACCCAGGCAAGTGCCCTGACCCAGAATACAACCAGCAAACTTTTGCTTTGTGGGAAGACACCCAACCAACTGAGCCACACCAGTCAGGGCTTCATAGCATTTAATTTTTTCATGGGTAAAATAGAATTTAAAATTTTTTCTCATAAAATTATTGAGTGTTTTAAGTTAATTATATTTTTGTTGCTACATCAATATTACCATATTATTATTGTATTTAATAGATAGCTACTAATATATCACATATATTACACATACAGTGCATTCCATCTTTACCAAACTAGAATAAGAATTCAACTTGGGACAATCTGTGACATTTACTTTGGAATTACATTACAAGTAATGTAATTAAAATAGTAAAAGCTCTTAAGACTTTTCCTAATATTTAAAAATGAGAAAACTTGCTAATATCAACATCTAAAGGAAACAAGTTTGCTATGACAGAAAAAGTATTACAAAATGAGTTATTTATTTTTAATTGTTATGCAATAACACTAGGAGGAAATTTCTGTTCTTTCTTTTTTTACAACCTTCTTAGAATTTTCTGTTCATTAACAACTACTTTACTTGATTAAACAATATTAAAATTAAATCCATAATACTTTTTAATGCAAAGTATGTATTAACTTTTACATATCTTAGATTAGTCAATATCCAGATATAGTCTATTACAATTTTCAACTCAAAAAAGAAATCTTTTCTGGTCTATGGATCTCAGCTACATAATCTGAAAATGACCATTGGGTGGAAGCCTGTGTCTGATGCAGAAATGTGATGTGGCTGAACAGGCCAATCAGCTGCAGAAAGAACCCACTCATCCTTCTGGTGACAGAATGCCATATACTAACTTCAGACTCACAATAAAGCTACAATATAATTTAAAACAGTGGCACAACTCACACAGGACCTTGTAGGAATAATGTCACAATTTTCTTGACTTAATCATAGATTAAACACATGTTTAGCCTGGCAAGCATATACAGTTATATAGGATAAAATAGGGCCTTCAGCTTCTAATAGTTCAAGGGTCTACCATAGAAGTTCTGGTCAGTGAGGGTATGACCTAAGTTTATCCTGGAAAGAAACTGATTAGTGTACAAACTCCGTTTCTTAAAACTAGTATCTCTTTTTGTCTTCAATCAAATTAAAAGGAATTCTATATAGCCTTATCTGAACAAAGTGTTAGCCCACTAGGGTATTTGCAAATAAAGGTTTACATTAGTTAAAAATATGACTCAATAGTTATACTGCTTTTGATGTCTTTTCTTCCTACATTGTGTTCTGCAGATATCAGATTGGGATGAATTTACAAATGATTGCTTTTTAATGATAGCTAAAATCTTTTTTTTTTAATGTAGTAGTCATATTTTGTATTTTCCAACACTACCCAGTGGTTTTGTTTCTTTAAAAATTTTTCATTATGAAATATTAAAAATTAAAAAAAGTGCTAAAGGGTCTTAACATAGTAATATTTCTGAGGCCCATGATAGCAATATTTTGCTACATTCAAGACTTCTCTCTCTTTTCTTGAGAAATAAAACACTAAGCAAAAGCTAATAACCATATGCAATCCATTTCCTCTTTCCCTTTAACACTTCTCAGAATTATCACTACTGTCCTCTGTTTGTGCCTATCATCTCTATACATGATTTTACAATTTTATTACATACATATATGTAATATATAATAAAATTACATATATAATTACATATATATATATACATTATATATATATATATATATATAAAATATCCATAATCACACTTCTTTTATGCAGTTGGCTTCAGAGTGAATAGTTCAACAGGATGTAGAAAATGTACAAAATGCTGGTGGCAAATTATAATCAATTTTATTTTCTCCTAAATGAAATTATTGTATCTGTCTTTGGTTTAAAACTTACTTTAAATGATTGAGAGTCAAATATACATGAGGAATGTAGCTTCTGTCTTCTCTAGTTATGAAATACAATCCAAACTACCACTGGTTTCTAGTAGTCACTTTACTAGAAAAAAGTTAACGACTTTTTATATAGAAATAAGTTGGGTTTCTTATTATGACAAATTATTTATAGAAAAGCAGTGCAATTGTAGGGATTTAATTTATAGGAAATAGAACAACAGACTGAAAAACACAAATTGGTCCTAGTATACATCCAAGTGTTGTGCATAATTTATATTAGGTTGCCATCAGAGCAATTCAAAGATCAGCTAAAACACAATTTAGAAATGAAAACCTCAGAGAGGAAAATGCACATGCAGATATATCTGACCAACTATCAACATTTCAGTCCAAGTCCCCACTTCACCCCTCACTACACTGTACACATAGCCCCCACATCATCCTCATGACACTGTACTCTGACTCCCACATTAGCCCCTCACTCCAAGCAGTTTATCTTCTTGCCTCCCTAAGAGAAAGCTTGGAGAAGGGGTGAAGGAGAAGAAAATCAGTGGACACTTCACACCACCTGCCCCTCACTCTGGGTTACTTGACAATCTTCTAATGTCATGTAACTGAATATTTAAATATGTGAAGTGTTCCATTTGGATTATTATAGTCTCCATTTTTATTTTTCCAAGAATGTGAATGCTTCAGAGGCAGTGTCAACTGTCCCTAAGGAGTTTTTTATCTAATAGAAAAGGAAGTAAAAGGTAAAAACAATTTGCATCCCTGATATATGCTCAGTACCTTCATCTGGGGTGGGTATACTTCTATCAAGCTCATCTGCATATGATTTCCCTAAGGATATATGCTGCTCCTTTAGACTTCCAAATTTTTTTAAAGGCCCCAAAGTGTATTAAACTATAATGATTTTACCACCTATAATTGTTCAGAGAACATATTTTGTTCATTTGTTAAATATGCACCATTGCCTAGGGCTCTGGAGAGGGCACAATGAACATGTTCAAGTTGCTGCCAATCAGTCTCTGTTCTAGCACACCCTTCATTTTCTTGGCTACCTCGTGATTTGACTGCAGGTCTGAAATAATTTTATTCTATTAATACTTAAAGATTCTTTTGATATGGAAACATCATGAAGTCATTTTAAATAACTCATATTCAAAACAACACTCAATAAAAGTATTCATTATCTGTTATGATATCCCATTTGCTTTATCTATTCTTTTCTTAAGTTAATCTTATTGTATTTTTTCCATTACCATTTAGTCCCTTATTCCCCTCTCCTTAGCAATCATAGCACTGTTGTTCATGTCCATGAGTCCTTTTTCCTTTATGCTCAATTCCTCTACCCCTTCACCTACCCCACCAGCTGTCATCTTGCTTTCCATCAATGAATCTTCCCCATTTTCCTTGTTAGTTCAGATTGTTCATTAGATTTCACATATGAGTGAAATCATACGGTATTTATTTTTCTCTGACTGACTTATTTCACTTAACATAATGTTCAACAGGTCCATTCATACTGTTGCAAAGGGTAAAATTTTCTTCTTTTCTATGGCTGAGTAATAGTCCATTGTTTAAACATCCTATAGTTGTTTTATCCACTCCCCTACTAATGGACACTTGAGCTGCTTTTATTTCTTGGTGATTGTAAATAACACTGCAATGGACACAGGGGTGCTTATATTATTCTGAAGTAGTGTTTTAGGCTCCTTTGTATATATTCCCTGAAATGGCATAGCTGGGTTGAAAGACAGATCCATCTTGAATTTTTTGAGGTATCTTAATACTGCTTTCCACAGTGGCTGCACAAATCCACATTCCCACCAACAGTGCAAAAAGGTTCCCCTTTCACCACATCCTCGCTAGCACTTGTTTGTTAATTTATTGATGATAGTCATTGTGGTATTAATTTGCATTCCTCTGATGATTAGTGATCTTGAGCATCTTGTCATTTGTCTGTTGGCCATTTGTATGTCCTCTTTGGAGAAGTGTCTATTCAAGTTCTTTGCCCATTTTTAAATTTGTTTGTTTGGTTTTTTGATGTTGAGTTTTGTAAGATCTTTATAAATTTTGGATATTAACCTTTTCTCAGATGTATTGGTGAATTTGGTATCCCATTCTGTGGGTTGTCTCTTTATTTTGTTGATGATTTTCTCTGTCCTACAAAAACTTTTCAGTTTGATGTAGTCTCATTTATATATATTTTCTTTTGTTTCCTTGTCTGGGCGATATTACCTGATAAAATATTTCTTCAAGCAATGTCTGAGGTTTGGTTGCCTATGTTGTCTTTTACAATTTTTATGGTTTTGGGCTAAACAATTTAGTCTTTGATCCATTTTTAATTTATTCTTGTGTGTGGTGTAAGAAGGCAGTCTAGTTTCATTTTTCTGTATGTATCTGTCCAGTTTTGAATAAACTGTCCTTAGCTCATTGTATGTGCTTGCTTCTTCTGTAGAATATTAATTGACTATAAAGGTGTGGGTGTATATATGGGATCTCTCTTCTGTTCCATTGATCTATGAGTCTGTTTTTATGCCAGTATTGTGCAGTTTTGATTACTATGACCTTATAGTATAGTGTGATATTAAGTAGTGTGATTCCTCCAACTTTGTTCTTCTTTCTTAGGATTGCTGTTGCTATGCAGGGCCTCTTGTGGTTCCATATACAATTTTGAAATATTTGTTCTAGTTCTATGAAATACATCGTTGGAATCTTGATAGGAATTGTGTCAAATCTATAGATTGCTTTGGGTAGCACAGACATTTTAATGATGTTAATTCTTCTTATCCATGAACACTATATGTGCTTTCACTTATTTGTATTGTCTTCATTTTCTTTCTTCAGTGTCTTACATTTTTCTGAGTATAGGTCTTTTATGTCCTGGTTAGGTTTATTCCTAGGTATTTAATTCTTTTTGTTGCAATTGTGAATGGGTTTTTTTTTCTCAATTTCCCTTTCTGTTAGTTTGTTATTGGCATATAAAAATGCACTGATTTCTCGATATTAATTTTCTATTCTGCTACTTTCTTGAATTTATTTATCAGTTCTAGTAGTTTCTTGGTGGAATCCTTGGGGTTCTCTAAGTGCAATATCATGCCATCTGCAAATAAAGACAGTTTTACTTCTTCCTTTCTAGTTTGAATGCCTTTTACTTCTTCCAGTACTACATTAAGTAAGAGAGGTGAAAGCAGACATCTCTGTTGTGTTCTCCATCTTAAGTGGAATGCTTGTTAATTTTGCCAGTTGAATATGATGCTAGCAGTGGGTTTATCATAGATGGCCTTTATTTGTTTAGGTATGTTCATTCTAATTCCACTTTGCTGAGAGTTTTTGTCATAAATTGTGCTGGATATCAAATGATTTTTATGCTTCTATTGATATGACCATTGGTTTTTATCCTTCATTTTGTTTATGTGGTAAATTATATTTATGAATTTGCAAATGATATACCAATCTTGCATTCCCAGAATAAGCTCGACTTGATCATGGTGTATGATCTTTTTAATGTATTGCTGTATTTGGTTTGCTAATATTTTGTTGAGGATTTTAGCATCTTGGCTGGAAGATAGCAGAGGAGTGAGGGGAGGCGGCGCTTTCAGGCTCCTGAGACCCGCCTGTAGTTTGGACTAATTGCAGACAGAACATCTCAGTGAGCAGCTGGCAGGAGTCAAGCTTTGGCACTGCTGGATTAGAGAAAAAACATCTGGGAACAACCTGTTTAGTGAGGATAGCAGAGGAAAAAGGGATGAGACGGGATCCCTGACTGGGGTGGCTGCCCGAGCTGTGGCTGGAAGTACACAAAGGCTTTCTGGCCACCACAGGCTTCCCCAGAAAGGAGTCAGGAGGAAAGCAGATCTCTGCCCGCTGGCAGAGACAGGACTCGACCAGATGGCATTGGCGCTGAAGGACAGGAGACAGCGTACTGCTGTGCAAGTGAGAACATAATTTTTCCTTTATATATTTCTCTTGTGGACTGCGGAAAGAGGTGGAAAGTTTGGGGGTGGTAGGACATTCTTGAGGAGTGCAGGTGCAGAGGCACGCTCTTCCACTCCCCAACCCACCCCTTGGGTCACACAGGTACGCATAGGGAAGTGCCCTCATTCACTGGCCCAGGTGCGCGGGCCGCGAGTCCAGGTGCCCCTCGGTCACACCCCAACATACATAAGATCAGTGCCCCAACTGGCATAGGGAGGGCCCACTGGACACGCAGAACACCATGCGCAGACACCCCTGGCCAGCTCCAGTGGTTGCCAGGCTGGAGCACAGACCACGTGCTCAGGCTCTGCTCGTGCCCGCCTAGGTGGGTGCAGGAACAGTGGGCAGCAGTGACTCACAGGTGCTCAATTCCACTGTGCACAAGTGTCCAGGGCCCCACTCTAAAGGAGAGAGACCAACTCCTAGAGTGCAGCTCTGCAGGACTGAGACTAGCTCTTGGGCCACCTTGCACGCGCAAAGGCAACTCGGCTAGCTCCAACAGGCTCCAAAGGAACGCCCTGTGCTGGCCACCACAGGTGCACACTGCTGCTGCAAGGAACAGGAACCTCTGACCCGCCTCAATAGACCAGCTGTGGACATAAAAAAAGAAGACGACACACACAGGCTGAACTGAGTAAAAACATACTTTTTAAAAATTTTTTTCTTCCTTAAAGGGAGGGAAGGAGAAAGAAGAAATAAAACAAACAAACAACTATATCTCTAATCTGTTTCATACAATCTCTCCCTCTCATCGTTTCTCTTTAATTGTTGTTTATTTGTTTGTGTGTCTAGTTTAGCCTCCCTTTCACTCTAAATAAATAGAATATAACTACTATATAAATCTAATACTATACAATCCCACTTTCTTACTATATTCTGCATTCTTCCCTCCTTTTCTTCTATTGTTATTAACATACAATGTAAATATTACCTATTGTCTTGCATAGTCTCAACTATTATTAATCTATCATTCCCTCTCTCAAAAATCATAGTTTTCCTCCCTAAAAACAACTCTTATCTATTCTTCCTATGGTATAAAAGATCTAATCTCCCTACACTTATATTAATACTGGCTCGTTGGCTGACGATAGCGGGATAGAGGGTGGGGGATATTTTTGAGGGCATGGGTCTCCTGCCTGGGCTGTGTGTTTATGTTTTTTACAGCATCTCTACAAAAAAACTCAAGACAAAGTGGATAGAGCGACTCTTGGTCAACTATCCAGAAGGAAGATCCTACCAAGGAGCATCTGAAATAAAACCAGACAGCATAAACAAACGACATAAAAAGTAACCCAAGAACATCAGGCTCAGGAGATCAAAGAGACTGTACCACTGAAACCCCCAGATCTCCTATAAAGAATCTCATACCACAAAGGTGGGAAGTCAAAGCAGACAAACCCCCAAAATAAAAACAAACAAGAAGACTCCAACATGGTAAGATGGAGAAATAACCTCTCAATGAAAAGAAAAGAGGAATCCCCAGAAAGAGAGGTAGATGAAATAGACATAGCCCAAATGTCAGACACGGAATTCAAAACAATGGTGGTGGAGAAGCTGAATATACTCGACAACCTTAAAAACAACTATGACAACCTCCAAGGAAGTTACCAACAGCTCCAAGAAAATTACAGGGAACTTGCAGAGAACTACACCAGCATAAAAAAAGACACAGAAACTATTAACAAGAACCAGGAAGAAACGAAGAATTCAATCTCTGAACTGAAAAACACAGTAGAATCAGTCAAAAGCAGACTAAATGAAGCAGAGGATCGGATTAGTGAGTTAGAAGATAGTGTAGAGAAAAATTCTCAGACAGTACAGCAAAGTGAAAAAAGATTGAAAAAGTACGAAGAAGAAATAAGGGAATTACAGGATAGCATAAGGAAAAACAATATCAAAATAATTGGAATTAAAGAGAGATCAGAAGAACAAGGAATAGAAAAACGGATAGGAGAAATAGTGACAGAAAATTTTCCCAACCTGATGAGAGAAAAAGTTATACAAGTTCAGGAAGCACAGAGAGTTCCAATGAAGAGAAACCCAAAAAAACCCACTCCAAGACACATCGTAATTAAAATGGCAATGTTCAAAGACAATGAGAGAATCCTAAAAGCAGCAAGAGAAAAACAGCAAACAACATACAAGGGAGCTCCGATAAGGCTATTGACCGATTTCTCAACAGAAACATTACAAGCCAGAAAGAAATGGTCAAAAATATTTCAAGCAATGATAAACAAAGTCCTACAACCAAGAATATTCTACCCAGCAAGGCTCTCATTCAAAATGGAAGGTGAAATAAGAAGTTTCTCAGGCAAAGGAAGACTAAAAGAATACATCATCACCAAACCAGCATTGCAAAAGATGCTAAAGAGAATGTTCTAAGAAAAAGAAGGAAAAAAAAAAAAAAGAGGAGAAGAACAAAGGTACAAAGGGAAATGAATAAATACACATCAATAATAACCTTAAATGTAAATGGGTTAAATGCTCCACTTAAAAGACATAGGGTAACAGAATGGATAAGAAAACAGGACCCACATATTTTCTGTCTACAAGAAACACACCTCAAAACAAAAGATTTACATAGACTGAAAGTAAAGGGATATTAAAAAATATTCCAAGCAAACGGACCTGAAAAAAAAGTCGTGGTAGCAGTCCTCATATCAGACAAAATGGATTTCAAAGCAAGGGCAATAAAAAGAGACAAAGAATGACATTTCATAATATTTAAAGGAACAATTCATTAAGAAGATATAACACTGATAAACATATATGCACCCAACATAGGAGCACCCAAATACATAAAGAAAATACTAGAAGACCACAAGAAGGATATTAACAGCAACACACTCATAGTAGGGGACTTTGGCACTCCATTATCAACAATAGATAGATCTTCAACGCAAAGAAACACCAAGGATATACAGGCATTGAACAACTCACTAAACCACATGGACTTAACTGATATATATAGAACCTTCCACCCCAAAGAAGCAAAATATACATTCTTTTCAAATGCACATGAGACATTTTCAAAGATAGACCACATGATAGGACACAAAACAAGCCTCAAGAAATTCAAGGAAACTGAAATTATATCAAGCATCTTTTCAGACCACAATGTGTTGAAACTAAAAAACGACCTCAGAAAAAAAAATCAAAGACACCCAGACTCATGGAGAATGAATAACACGCTATTAAATAATGAATGGGTTAACAATGACATCAAAGAAGAAATCAAGAAATTTCTGGAAACTAATGATAATGAACACACGACAGCCTAAAACCTATGGGATACAGCAAAATCAGTCCTAAGAGGGAAGTTCATAGCAATACAGGCATATCTGAAAAGGATAGAAGAATCTCAAATAAAAAAATCTAACCCTAAAGCTAAAAGAACTAGAACAACAACAACAAACAAAGCCTAGGGCAAGCAGAAGGAAGGAAATCATCAAGATCAGAGCAGAATTAAATGACATAGAGACTAAACAAACAATTCAAAAGATCAACAAAACTAGTAGCTGATTCTTCGAAAAAATAAACAAAATTGAGAAGCCTGTAGCCAGGCTCATCAAGAACAAAAGAGAGAAGACCCAAATAAACAAAATCAGAAATGAGAGAGGAGAAATCACGACTGATACCACAGAAATAAAAAGGATTGTAAGAAATTACTACAAACAACTGTATGACAAGGAATTTGACAACCTAGAAGAAATGGACAAATTTCTAGAAACATATAACCTTCCAAAACTGAATCAAGAAGAAGTAGAAAGTCTCAACAGACCAATAGCAAAGAAGGAAATTAAAACAGCAATCAAAAATCTTCCTGCACACAAAGCCCTGGACCGAATGGCTTCACAGGCAAATTTTACAAAACATTTAGGGAAGAACTAACTCCTACCCTCCTCAAACTATTCCAAAAAATCCAAGAAGAGGGGAACATCCCAAACTCTTTCTATGAAGCCAGTATTACCCTAATTCCAAAACCAGGTCAAGACACAACAAAGAAAGAAAATTACAGGACAATATCAGTGATGAACATAGATGCTAAAATCCTCAACAAAATATTGGCAAACAGAATCCAGCAATACATCAAAAAGATCATACGCCACGATCAAGTGGGTTTCATCCCAGGGATGCAAGGATGGTTTAATATTCACAAATCAATAAATATAATACATCACCTAAACAAAATGAAAGACAAAAATCACATGATCATATCAATAGATGCAGAAAAAGCATTTGATAAAGTACAACACCCATTTATGATGAAAACACTCAGCAAAATGGGAATAGAGGGAGCATACCTTAACGTAATTAAGGCTATATATGAGAAGCCTGAAGCCAACATCATACTCAATGGTCAAAAACTGAAAGCATTCCCCCTGAATTCAGGAACTAGACAAGGCTGTCCACTCTCTCCACCCCTATTCAACATAGTGTTGGAAGTCCTAGCCACAGCAATCAGACAAGAAAAAGAAATAAGAGGCATCCAAACTGGGAAGGAAGAAGTAAAACTATCATTATATGCAGGTGACATGATAGTATTCCTAGAAAACCCTATAAACTCCACTAAAAGACTACTCAATATAATAAGTGATTTTGGCAAAATAGCTGGGTACAAAATAAATATACAGAAATCTAAGGCATTTCTGTACACCAACAATAAAATATCAGAGACAGAGACAAAAAAATATACCATTTACCATAGCAACAAGAAAAATAATGTACCTAGGAGTAAACTTAACCAAAGAGATAAAAGACTGCTACTTGGAAAACTACATAACACTGAAGAAAGAAATTAAGGAAGATACAAATAAATGAAAGCAAATACCATGTTCTTGGATGGGAAGAATCAACATCATCAAAATGGCCATACTACCCAAAGCAATTTACAGATTCAATGCAATCCCCATTAAAATACCAACAAATCAACAAACAACAGTGTTGGCGAGGATGTGGAGAAATGGGAACCTTACTGCACTGTTGGTGGGAATGCAGACTGGTGCAGCCACTATGGAAAACAGTATGGAATTATCTCAAAAAACTAAAAATGGAACTGCCTTTTGAACCAGCGATTCCACTGCTAGGACTATATGCGAAAAATCCTAAAACACTTATTAAAAAGAACTTATGCACCCCTATGTTCATTGCAGCACTGTTTACAATAGCTAAGTGCTGGAAACAGCCTAAGTGCCCATCTGTAGATGAGTGGATCAAAAAACTGTGGTACATTTACACTATGGAGTACTATGTAGCAGAAAGAAAGAAGAAACTCCTGCCATTTGCAACAACATGGATGGAACTAGAGAGAATTATGCTTAGTGAAATAAGCCAGGCAAAGAAAGAAAAATACCATATGATATCACCTAATACAGGAAACTAAAGAACAACACAAACAAGCGAACTAAATAGGGCAAAGAGCATAATAGCATTCAAAAGGGGGGAGGAGGGGAGGGAGAGAAGGGGGATAAGTAAGGGAAGGGTTTAGTCAAAGAACGTGTATAAATGACTCATGGACATGGACAACAGGGAGGGATATGATTGTGGGAGAAGGGGTGGGCTGGGTGGGGAAGAGAAATTGGGGAAAAATGGGACAACTGTAATTGAAAATCTAAAAAATAAAAAAATATATATTTAAAAAATAAAAATATAAAATAAATAAAAAATAAATAAATTAATTAATTTAAAAAAGTTTTTAGCATCTTTGTTCATTGGGAATATTGGCCTATAATTTTCTTTCTTTGTAGTGTCTTTATCTGGTGTTTGAGTTAGGATAATGCTGGCCTCATAAAATGAATTTTAGGAAATAGTTTGAGGTGTTAATTCTTCTGAGAATGTTTTTCAAAATTCATCTGTGAAGCCATGCTGTCCAGGGCTTTTGTTTGTTGGGATTTTTTTGATTACTGCTTCCATTTTACTAGGTATAATCTTTCTATTCAGATTCTTCCAGACTTAGTTTTGAAAGATTGTTATGTTCCTAGGAATTTATCCATTTCATCCAGGTTGTCCATTTTTCATAATATTTTCTTAGAATCCTTTGTATTTCTTTGATGTCAGTTGTTGTTTTTTTCTCATTCATTTCTGATTTTATTTATTTGGGTCCTCTTTTTTTTTTCTTGATGAGTCTGGTCAAAGGTTTATCAATTTTGTTTATCTTTTTGAAGAACCACCACTTGGATTCATTGATTTTTTTGTATCATTTTTTAGACTCTATTTTGTTCACATCTGCTCTGATCTTTATTATTTTTTTCTTTCTATTTACTTCAGGCTTTCTTTGTTGTTCTTTTTCAAGTTCTTTTAAGTGTAAAGTTGGATTGTTTATTTGAGCTTTTTCTTGTCTTTTGAGATAGGCCTATAATACTATTAATTTCCCTCTTAAGATTGCTTTCCCAGGGTCCAACAGATTTAAGATTGTTGTCCTCATTTTCAATTGGTTTCAAGGTATCTTTTGATTTCTTCCTTGATTTCATTGTTCACCCATTCATTGTTTAATAACATGTTATTTAGCTTCCATGCCTTTGTGTGTTTTTTAGTCTTGTGATTGTGTTCTAGTTTCATAGCATGTGGTCAGACAAGATGCTTGATTTGATTTCAATCTTCCTAAATTTTTTGAGACTTGTTTTGTGTTCTAACTTGTGGCTTATCCTAGAAAACATTTCATGTAAACTAGAAAAGTATGTATATTCTGCTGATTTTGGGTGAAATGTTGTGAAGATATCAATTAAATCCATTTGATCTAGTGTATTGTTTAAGGCTGCTATCTCCTTGTTGATTTTCTGTCTGGAAGATCTATCCATTGAAGTCAATGGGGTGTTAAAATTTCTGACTATGACTGTGTTTCATCTATTCTTTATATTATATTGAAGATCTGACTCTAATGTACATTTAACAAAGTGGGGAAGCACATACCAAAAGCTTACTTCAATTTATGGATGCTTTTGAATTACATATAACTTTTTGCAATCTAGCAGAGAATGCAACCAGGAATAGTAAATGGGAATAAAATTAGAGACACATATGGAGGGGTTGAAAAGGGTGAAGGGATTAAGTACAAAGTGCCAGTTATATAAACAGTCACAAGAATGAAAGTACATCATATGGAATTGTATACACAGAAGCATGCCTCCATCCTTCTCTTCACTTCCAGATTCCCTGACTCCATGGATTAAGTCCTTTAATATAAAATGAGTTAAATACCTATTATCTTGTGAACTCTTTACACTGAGTGCTAAACCTTCATAAAAGTCTAATTATAACAATATTATAAGCATTCCAATTTTTCAGATGGTTAAAATGAGACCAAAGATAACAGTTAATAAATGATAGATTTGGTCTTTTCTATCCTTTTCTATACTTAAATGTACATTTCCTGTTCTACATTAATTACAAGCCAAGTTTTGTTTTGTTTTTTTAATATCAGCCTTTCAAAGCCCAGCAAGACATAGAATAGTTTAGAATATTATATGAAAGCTAACTCTAAGGATTGTGCAGTTGAACAACAACAACAACAACAACAAAACTCAAGAAAATAAATTTTACTATTATCCCCTGGGAAAAATCTAACATTAAAAATAATTAATAAATAAATAATTGTATACATTAATAAAGAGTCACAGCTTATTTTTCAATTTTGACTTTCATGTTTCCTTTATAATTTCATGTCCACATTAGTCAGTCTTTCCAGAAAGTGTGGGAGTGCTCAGAAATAGGTATAAGACTCCTGTCAAGTTTAACTCCATTATTACATTTTTCTTCTAACTCAGGAAACCAATGACCTAGAGCTTTGATTGAGTAATTGCCATAACACCATTCCATTTAGACAGGTCATTTGAAAGATGTGACTTAATTAGAAACTTAGCACCTTTTCTAGCCCATGGTTTGGTCAAGAAGAAGAATCACATGAGTGACTCTGAAACCCTGTCCCTATTCTAAATGTGCAGGAGAAGCTGGGGAAGCAGCTTCAGGGAAGCACCCAGAACCACAGGGAACACAGAGAGTGCTTCTCAGCTTTGGGGTCCTGGTGCACTGGATAAAGGTTGAAGGGAGACACCTTGATGGTCTTGGAAACACCCTCAGCCTTTGGTTGACCTCATCTGTACAGTAGCCCTCAGCAAGCAATGACACTGACCACAGTGTGAGGCACTAAAGCATATGCGTGGTGTCACCTTCAGTCATGGCAAAAGAAAAACGAGAACAAGTCTCCTCCTATGTCACACATGACTGCTAGAAGTCACCCTTTGTTTCCATCAGTGGTCTCCTTTTGTTGATATTTGATCATAATTATATAATAATAAAAGTAAAAAGCAAATATCAGGTGGGGGAAGGGTCTGAAAAACAAAACAAAACAAATACCAATTAAAAACAAAAACATATTACAAAGCAGAAATATCTATTATTTTAGTGTACAGATAAAATAACAAAAAGATTAAACAACTCCTCCCTTTTATATAAGTATGTTTCTACTATTAATTTTTTCTAGTCATTTGAAAGACACACTTGTAGCAATAATGAGGGACAGGGTTAGAGTATTTCTAGGGCCCTTCTTACCTTAACACTTGATTATTTCATGACTACAATACCATAGGTTCTTATCTATTTGTATATTTCATGGGCAACAAAGAAATTCTAGCTGTATCAGGTATGTGCGATATTAAAATTCAAATTAACTTTCCTGACCATCAGTAACAAAATTCAGAGAGAGCTAAATTTTCCAGTTGAAACCATCTCCCCACCCACAACTCAAGGCTGCTAAGTGGACCTAATTATCTATGACCCATATCCAGTGTTTCAGGGCTTGGCAAAGTAGGTTCACAATTGTGAGTATGGAAACACAGAGTTAATAAAGCTGTTGTAATAATCGTAACTTGCATGCCTTTGTCCACACAGACAACTGTAAACCTACTTTTGCTCACCTCTATATTCTACTATAATATTGCACAAGAACCTTAGCATTTTTAAGATATTGTAGGCCAGTAATTCTCCTAACTGAGAAACATTTTAATAGATCATACTTAAAAAACATGATCAAAGTGGAAAAATAATGATAATATTTGTAAGGAGATCAACAGAGAAAAGGTCACTACATTTGTTTTTCTTGATCAGGGAAAAAAGGCAAATTCTGGTTCAGATATCCAAAAGCAATGTGTGGTGGGCAAATGCAACACCTGGGTTAGTGGGCATGAGAACCAGAACAACTTCCCCTGGAAATGTTCTTATATGTCAGTTTTGACCAAGACAGACCATCTAGTTCCATATTCTTCTCTATGACTTTAATTTTCTTCTATGAATTTAACACACAAAAAGCATTTCTGCCATATAAACACAGATTCTAAACAAGGTCTCGTCTTCTGCTTTGCAAACATATAGTTACCCCAGTCCTCCTTTGTTAGGAAAGGTATAAGGGCCTCCTTAGGTACACACAGATATTATAAAAACTCCAACATTGGCACAGGGGGAGATTAAATGATGAGTTATTAATTTTTTATATCATATGGAATGATATATTTACATCTTAAAGTCAGTTACATACCCATTATGTTAACTTTTGAGTTTTTTAAAATTTATTTTCCTCAGAATTTTATGGTTTGTAGAATCAATTTAGCTGCTAAATAATGATTAAATATAAGTAGTCATGGTATGCTCACTATTTTCACATGCATAAATTAAATAATAGAAGAGAGTACAAAATTAAATAGCTATGTTGTTAAATATTAACTCAAAAACATTTTAAAGACTGTCTTTAATTTTACCTATTAAAAAAAATGTTATAGACTTTTACTGAAGAAAGTGGTATAAGTAAATGTGGTACTTGAATCCTCCCACAATCACATTAAAATTACAACTAAACTAACAGCCTGATCTGGTTGAATGGAAGTCCTGCTACTAGGGAAGTAAAGAAGAAGCCACACTGAAACTGGAAGGAGGAGCAGAGATTTCGAAAGGGTTGGTCTAACACCCATGTGAGATGAATAAATATCAGGATGGATATATCAAATGCAGAGGTTCCACCCGACAGTGGAGGGTCCCAGCCCTACACCAGGCCCACCATCCCAGGGTTCCAGTGCCAGGAAGAGAAGTCCCCATAACTTCTAGATGTAAAAGCAAGAGGGGATTGTGGCTGAGTGAGAAGAAGGCTCCTGGAGCTCCAGCCAGTTCCTCTTACTTGTACACGCTCTCTTTGAGCTCTAGCATTGAGGCAGCAGCTTGGAATGCACCAGAGACATACAGGGAAGAACTGAGTTGACAAGTATCAGGGTGAGAGCTGGGGGAGGGCAGCTTTATCCCAGACAAAAGTGCTGGCAAAGGCCATTGTCCCTTTGATGAGCCCCATCTCCCCAGAGTCAGCTGGTGCATACCATATCTGAGTGTCCATCAACCTGGCTCACACTGTTAGCCCAGGAACAGCACAAGTAGCAGCCATCTGCAGATCACTTTGTAGCCCATGCCAGGTGGCCCCAGGAAGAGCACAGGTGGTGGCTGACCTTGACCTATACCTCCTGGGAGGCTGCAGAGCTGAAGCACCTGGTGGGCAGCTTAAGACCACATCAAAGCCCCACCACCCAACCACCTCCACAAGCAACACACTCAAGGGACAGACTCAGTGGGTACCAGAGCCTTGTTTAAGTAAGTCCTATTCTGTGGGGAAGGATGCTGCACAACTGATCCTCCATGGTGGGCACAGCCAGTCCTTACAGCTGATCAGCCTGGGAGTAAATTCTTCCTATTGATGGGCCAACAGCTATTAAATCTCAACTAAAATAAGAGGGTGCAGACAACTCACACAGAGACACACTAGGATGCCCAGCCTGGATGATCAGGGAGGTCATGTCATTAGACCCTACAGAACACCTATTACATAAGCCAATCTACCAAGCCCGGGAGACATCGCAGCTCTATCTAACACTTAGAAGCAAACACAGGGAAACTGCCAAAATGAGGATACAGAAGAACATGTCCCAAATACAAACACTCCAGAAAAAGAACTAAACAAAATGAAACGAGCAATCTACCAGATGCAGAGTTCAAAACACTGATTATATGAATGCTCAATGAACTTAGGGGAAGAGTAGATGAACTTAATGAGAACTTGAACAAAGAAATAGAAAACATAAAAACAGAAGTAAAAAACATAAAAAAGAACCAGTCAGAAATGAAGAATACATGACAGGGAATCAATAAGTACAGCAGATGAAGCTGAGAATCAAATCAGCAATTTGGAATATAAGGAAGCAAAAAAAAAAAAAAAAAACACCAAATAAGAATAGCCAAAAAATAAATAAATAAAACGGAAGACCTTGTTTACCAGGAAAAACCAAATAGCAGATGATGCTGGTGTTGCAGGAGGGCCTGGAGGCCCCAGCGGCCCTGGAATGGGAGGCTGCGGCAGCTTCCATGGAGGATTTGGCAGCAGCAGCCAGGGCCGAGGTCATGGCTGGGGTTGGGGTCATGGTAGAGACCATGGAGCTTGTGGAGGCAAAACCAAGGACAAGGAGTGGATACCTGCCACCAAGCTGGGCCGCCTGGTCAAGGACATGAAAATAAAGTCCCCGAAGGAGATCTGTCTTTCTCTGCTCATCAAATAATTTGAGATCATTGACTTTTTCTTGGGGGCATCCCTCAAGGATCAGGTTTTGAAGATTATGCCCATGCAAAAGCAGACACATGCAGGTCAGAGGACCTAGTTCAAGGCATTTGTCACCATTGAGGACTACAATGAACAGGTTGGTCTGGGTGTTCAGTCCTCAAAGGAAGTAGCCACTGCCATCTGCAGGGCCATCATCCTAGCCAAGCTCTCTATTGCCCCCGTGCTGTGAGACCACTGGGGGAACAAGATTGGCAAGCCCCACACCATGCCTTGCATGGTGACTAGGTGCTGTGGCTCTGTGCTGGTGCACCTCATCCCTGCCCCCAGGAGCACTGGCATTGTCTCAGCCCCTGTGCCCAAGAAGCTGCTGCTGATGACTGGTACCAATGACTGCTATACCTCAGCCAGGGGCTGCACTACCAGTCTGGACAAATTTTCCAAGATCATCTTTGATGCCATCTCTAAGACTTACAGCTATCTCTGGAAAGAGACTGTGTTCACCAAGTCTCTCTATCAGGAATTCACTGACCGTCTTGTAAAGACCCACACCAGAGTTTCTTTGCAGAGGACTCAGGCTCCAGCTGTGACCACCACATAATTTTATACAAGGAAAATAAAGTGAATTAAGCCTGTTTAAAAAAAAAGAATCAGAAAACATGAGGATAGTGTAAAGGGCCTCTGGGATAACTTCAAGCATGCCAACATTCACATTATAAGGGTGCTGTAAGGAGAACAGAGGGAGTAAGAAATTGCAATACTATTTAAAAAAATGACAGAATACTTTATTAACCTGGTGATGGAAATAGACATACAAGTCCAGAAAGCACAAAGTCACAAAGAAGATGAACCTAAAGAGAACCACACCAAGACACATCATAATTAAATTGCAAAAGATAAAAGACAGAGAATATTAAAAGCATCAAGAGAAAATTAGTTAGTTACCTACAAGGCAGCTCCCATAAGACTTGCAGCTGATTTTTCAACAGAAACTTTGTAGACAAAATGGATTGGCAAAAAATATTCAAAGTGATGAAAAGTAAGGACCTACACCATAGATTACTCTATCCAGAAAAGCTATCATTTATAATTGAAGGACATATAATGAGCTTCCCAGAAGAGAAAAAGCTTAAGGGGTTCATTACCAAGCCAGTATTACATGAAATGTTAAAGGGTCTTCTTTAAGAAGAAAAAAAGGTTAAAAAATGATAATAAATGCATATCTATCAACAGTTAAATCTGAAAAGCAAAATGAAAAGCAGAAAAGAAACAGACTCATATATGCAAAGAACATTTTGATGGTTGCCAGAAGCGAGGGGATTGGGAGGATGGGTGAAAAAGGTGAAGGGATAAAGCCATACAAATTGGTGGTTACAGAATGGTCATGGGGATGTTACAACACAGCACCAGGAATATAGACAATATTCTAATAGCTATGTATGGTGTCAGATAGGTATGAGATTTATCGGGATGATCACTTAGTAAATTATATAATATCTAATCACTATGTGTACACCTGAAACTAAAATAATACTGTATGTCATCTGTACTTGAAAAATAAAATGTTTCAAAAAATAAATAAAACACATTTTTAAAAACTTCACAAAAGGGTATTGTGAGGATTTTTTATTCATAATATTATGAGAAACAGCTTAGAGTAAATATTGGGCATGTGTGTGTCAGAGTAAGAGATAAATTTCTATGTATTAGGGAGAAAGAAAAAGCATGCACTGGACTAAATTCTTTTGTCTCAGGGATTTGACAATTAGGAGAGCAGAGAAAAGAGCAATTACAGGGAAGGAAATGAAGCAACTTGAAATAAATTAATGGCATGGGTGTGTCGCGGAGAGCCTTAGGAAAGTTCCTCACACATATCAGGTCTCAGTTTCCTCAATTCTACATAGTGCAATGGCATCTCATCAGATGGTTGTAAGGAAGGGAGATGGTATTTTTACAAGTATGTCTCACATGTTCCTCTCTTCATAAATCTGAGTTGCTTATTCTCAGTGAAATACATTAGCATTTTGTGTCTGACATTCCAGTTTGCATGTCCCAGAACTTACAGGAAGTCAGGAACCCAACAGGAACCACCCCCAGGCTGTATGTGTATCTCAAGAGCAATGAAGCCTTATAGAAGCATTCTACACACCTTCAGCCACTGTCGTCAGTGGAGTTGACACTCAGAAGCAAGGCTACTTGTTTTAGACTAATAGACATTTATAAATAACAAGGACATTGCATTTCCTTGGCAACCTTTATATTTATGCTCCAAAAAATTTAACCTAAAAATCATCACTATAGGAAGAGATTAGTGCTTTAGGGAAAAATAACCTTAAAGGATATGTCTCAAGTGGCCATAAAAAAGTCCTTATACCTTAATGAAACAAGGTGATAAATACAACACAGAGCAAAAAAAAAAAATCAACAATATTGTACACATTTGAAATCAATAATAATGGGTATTGTAGAGTTAATTTCAATTTACCATCTCTTGTTAATTAGAACTTTTGAAAGGTCACTAGTCCCCAAAGTGTCATTAAGACAGATAATATGAATGCTAAGAATATTTGTTGACCTTCCATCCACTAGAATATTATGATTTAATTGTTGATTTCTAGTTTCTGAATCTCAGTATGATTTTAAAGATGTACAATAACTTGAATATTTGAGAAATACAGAGTTTTGGGTGATTTTTATTTAACCAATATCATAGAAACAGAGTCCCCTTCTTTCTCACTCCATTTTTGAATTGTTTATGCCAGGTAAATTGGACATAAATCCTCCAACACCTCAATCCCTTCCCTCCTCACTAATGCACATGGAATACAATTTAAGTTTTACATCCCTGGAACCATGTAAAAGCCACGTTTGAAAAAAATTCTATTTATGCCCTAAAATAAACCAGACTTATTACATTTTTTAAATTAAGAAGACATATTTAAATTGAGATTCCAATGCTTGTAAGAGAGAGAATATATCCTTGGCATAGGAAAGGAGATGGAATTAGAGAAGTCACTGAGTTCATGAAAACCTTAATCTGGATCCTTAGTGGCAGTGATATACCTCATAGCAGGGGATCCCTAATAAATTTTAAAGTCATTTCTATAAACTCATAAATATCTGGTGCTAATAACATTTGGCTTTTTGATATTTTTTAAAATTCTCAAGGCCTATTTACTCAACAAAGATTTATGAAAAACTACTCCGTGCTCAAAACTGTACTGGGTTTTAATGAAAGATAACATACAAGAAAGAAACACGGTCCATGCCTTGGGAATATTTTGATTTACAAAGACTGCCAAAATCTAGATATTACAAAAATCAAAATGTAATTACTAAAGCAAACCATATAATCAGGTGCATAATAACATGAAATTACAAACTCAAGAATGTAGAAGATCAGTGGGTACTTACTATCTTCTTCCCATTGGTGCTGACACAGAGGGTGCAAACCACTCACCCAAGGACAACATGCTAGTTCATGGCAGAGTTCAGACTCAAAATTGACCTCAAAATTTTAATTTAAATACTTTACCACTGAAAAATTTTAAATAATTTAAACAGTATTCTAATTCAGCGTTTACTAATTGGAAAAAAGATAGCTTTAAGGGATCAAGGTCACAAGTGGACCTTAACAGGAATCAGAATACTTTGTGCATTTGTTAAGTGAAAATAAAAAACATAACACACCAAATAAAAGGAAAGTCAACAATATTTTGCACACTTTAAAATACTCATAAACAAGTTTCACAACATGATTTGGACCTCCAGACATGAGCATTTCTCACTTCTTCAATAAGATTTCAATCTCATAATTAGAATTAATACCAATGCCAGTCAGATCAGTCAAACTATATTGGAGGTATGGCTAAGCTGGCTAGTTAGATAATTATTTACCATTCTTGAAATTCAGAGAGAACAATTTAAATATATTCCTTATAAAACATTTGAAAAATAATGACTTGTAGGCATATATAAAACTATTCCCTTCATTCATTATTCCCAGGGAGAATATGAAATAGGACTACAAGGACTGATATATAATTAACCAGAATTTTAAACCAGCTTTGTCTTTTCTCCTTCCCTCAACAAGCTAGCAAATAAATATGATTTATATAAAAGTTCATATAAAATAAAGAAGGTGGAGGACACTGGAAAGAACCAGAGTAGGCTTCTTGGGGGAGATATTCAGCAACATTTATATGTTGGGGATCACGAAAGAAAGTTTCACCATAATGGAGGAAAGTATTTGCGAATAATATAACCGAGAAGGGTCCAGAATACATAGAAAACTTTTATAACTCAACAATAAAAGTATAACCTGATAAAAAATAAAAAGACAAAAATTATTGAACATTTCTCCAACAAAGCTATACAAATGACCAAAAAGCACATAAAAAGATGCTCAAAATAATTAGTCATTAGATAAATGCAAATCAAAACCAAAATGTATACAAACTTACACTCACAAAGATGACTACGATTTTTTTTTTTTAAAGGGAAACTAACTGTTGGTGAGGATACGGAAGATCAGAATCCATATATATAGGTGGTAGGACTGTAAAATGGTGCCATACTATTCACAATAGCCAAATGGTTGAGATAGCCCAAATGGCCATCAATCTATGAGTGGATAAACAAATTATGGTGCATCCATAAGTAATGAATGAACATCAAAAACATTATACTAAGTGAAAGGAAACAGACACAAAGGGTCACATACTGTATAATTTTTTATATGAAAAACCTGAAGTAAATCCATGCAGATAGAGCACAGATTGGTAATTGCCAGAGGAGTAACTAATTAATGAGTATGGGATTCCCATTCAGGGTGATGAAAATGTTTTGGAACTAGATAGAATTGGTTGTAGAACATTGCAAATGCACTACTTGCAACTGATTTGTTTACTTTAAAATGGTTAATTTTATGTATTTATGACTTACTCCCCAATTTAAATAAATAAAAATTTAAAAACTACTGTCTCATCCTGTGTTTTAAAGCTTCAAAATACTTATGTCTTCCTTGGCTATGTGGATCAGTGGACCGAGCATCATCCTGCCGACCAAAAGGTCGCAGGTTCAATTCCCAGTCAGGAGGCAACTGATTAATGTTTCCCTTGCACATCCATGTTTCTCTCCCTCTCTCTGTATCTCCCTTCCCCTCTCTCTAAAAATAAATAAATAAAATTTAAAAAATACCCATGTCAACACCTTTTTCATTCAGAGTTTCTCATTAATTGTAACAAAAACTTGAGACTATTTGTTATTCATATTATGTTCCACAGTTAACAGCTATAACAATGTTAACAACAATAATGAAGTTGGTAATATTATAGTAGTTATTACATAATTTGCTTATCTGCTTAAATATCTGTCTCTTTTATAGATGATAAGTTTTTTGGTAGAAGGAACAAAATCATATTTATCTTGTACCCTTAAACTTAAACTGGCATATACCAAATATCCAGTAAGTTTATTGAATATGTGATTTTCCTTAAAGAATCTAGAATAAAAAAATTTTATAATAGTTTACATATTGTATTTTCCCTGAATAGGATAAAAATTGAATAAAATTGTAAATAGAAACAAACCCTAGTTATACATAGTGTTTTTCTAGATTAGGTACAGTTAGCATTCGTCTTTAAATGTTTCTGAATTTCCTATGAAAAAAAGTTAGTTTGATATAGTTTCCTCATCTAACCTAAATAATAATTTCATTTTAATCAATAATTGCATTGCTTCAGATGCACTAAAATTAGATTCACTGAAATTAATCTTTTATTAGAAACTGAAATTTTGAAATGTAGGAAGAATGAAATACAACACTGAGATTAAAAAGAAAGCCTAAAACTTTGAAAAAATTATTCAAAGAATCTAATGAGTTCTAGAATACATTGTTATTTTTTTTAATTAAATCTTTTGCACTGATAATTCAGTCATCTTCTCAAAATTGCCAGGCATAAATGAGATTGAGAAATAAATTTTCTACCTGAGAATGTGTAATATTAATACAATTAATAATCTTAATGCAATACATTGGAATTTCTGTTAGACCATTTTTGCCATAATTATTCATTACTTTCAGATTAGGCAGAATAGAGTACACCTGGATAAGGTAGATCACTTGTTACTGAAAAGAGAGTTGTAAAAATATGGTTGCCCTTCATGTAGCTTACCCATCTTCTCTTCTTTTCCTCCCCTTGAGTAATGTCCTAAAATGTAAGAAAAGATGGAATCCATGTCATTGGCTGCATGCTGGAGAAATACACTGATAGATGTTTGAGCAGAACAGAATTTTGTTCATCTGTTAGTAGACCTCTGACTTAGGGTGAGTTTCCTGGGAAACTGACCCTGAGAAGGAGATTTGTGTATAGGAGCATTTAGTGGGGATTTGTTCATGATCAGCACCTCTAGGATGTGAGGAAAGCAGAACTGGGCAGAGGTGATGTACAATACAACTGTAAAAAAGGCCTCAGCCACCCCTGGGCAGTGGTGAGGGGTTAAAGCCTTTAACCAAGGTCTTAGCACTTCGCTGATAACCTCTGCCCTAATTCTGACAGCCCAGGGTTAGAATACCATGAATGGCTTAGTGCTGGCTGAGCCTCATGTTCTCTTCTGTAAAATAGAGAGGATGGATGCGATTAATGTTTCCAAAACTGATTTACCTTCAGAAGTATCCGAGCATGTTTATTAAAGACACAGATACCCTGGGTAACATTCAGAGACTCTGACTTGACAGCTTTGAGGGTTTGGGGGAGGGGAGATGGGAGGAAGGTGAGGGTGCCTGAAATAGTTATTTTTAACAAATGTCTTAGATGAATCTGATACATTCTCTCAAGCTAACATCCTAACATTCTCCAACTCCTGGTAATTTAATATACAAAATATCACAGGCATATAAGAAAATAGAAACAGTATATAAGAAAATAGAAACTGTTTAATCCAATATCAAGAGGCAGGGTTGTCTGAAGCTTCACCTTCCATTTGTTCCACACAATTAGCACAACCTGGATGAGAAATGGAAGATGTACCTTCTTGTTCACACATACATCAGATTCACATTCAAACATAGATGACAATATTTTAAAAGTAGGAGAATGAGCTTTTATTTTTGTGAAAGTTAAATAAAAATTCTAATACCAGAATATTTTGACATCCACTCAAGGACAATAATTTCTCAGTCCAGTTTTAGAACATGAACAATTTTTATTATATTTTATCTGTTTCATATTACAGTGGAAACTTGTCAGAATTACAGCATTTTATTTGTGAGCTTACAAAGTAATTTAAACAAGAAGAGTAGCAAGTTTCTTCTGTCTCTGTCACTGTGATTTTACAATTTATCTACCAGTTTTAGAAGATAATTTATCAAGAAGTGAAAGAATCTTAGACCTTAGCAATATTGCTCTAACAGAAATCTTATTTATATAGAGGAATAGGTAAAACTATTTCCCACTCAAAACAATCACTTTCATGAGCAAAACCAATTATCCTCTGAAAAAGAAATAATTCTCAAAAACAGTTGCACATTGAAATTGAGCTGCCTGATAGAGACAGGCTACAAAATATAAGAAATAATGGGGAAAACCTAATATTACTTTTGGGAGAATGTGTAGAAAGGTTTACAATTATATACAAATTAACTTACCTTAAGGCATGTAATTATTTTAAGGAGAAAGCGATCTACTCATCAAAAGGACTCATTAAATCTTTTTTTCCTTTTTAATGTGTTCTTCCTTCTTAGTGAAGAAATTGTAGCTGTTGATAATATGTAGCATGTTACTGCATGTTAACTAATATTTTTTATCCTCACCCAAGAGAGAGGGGAAGGGAGAGAAACATCAATGCAAGAGATAAGCATCAATAGACTGCTTCCCATACATGCCCTGACAGTGATCGTATGCACCGAGATTAACCCACAACCTAGGCATGTGTTCTGACCAAGGGTTGAATCGACAACCCTTCAGTCACAGGAAGACACTCCAACCAAATAAGCAACACTGGCCAAGTCATGTTAGAGGATCTTTTAGACTGCTGTCCTCTGTATTGGCTCCCACACAAGATGCTTTCAGGGACCACATCTTCTTGGTATCATCAGTGGGTGCTCAGTTTCTAGCAATATCTGGAAGACTGACCAAGGTGTGCCCATGAGGGAAGGCCCGAGGGAAGCCCAGAGAAGCTCTGCAACCACAGGGCTAGTGCTGGAGTTTGTCTGGACCTGCTACATTCTCATCTGGCATCCAGTGACTTTTTGTTTCGTTAATTCCTATCAATGTCAATGCTACACTACTCTTTCTCTTAAACTTTCATTTGTTACTCACTTAGGTGTGACACATTCTCCTGTGTTAATCCTAACCACATCTATTTTCAAAAACTACCTGGAGCAGTAATGCATTGGGTCAGTCCATTGTAATGTTTCTTGGTCATTTCTTTTCAGTTGTTCAATTTTCAAATTAACTGATAGAAGAGAAAGTTTTGCTACAAACAAATTTATACTTATCAGCAAGCTCTTAAAATATTCTATTACATTAAAAAAGGAAAAGAAGAAAAAGTCAGAGTAAAGCAAAACAGATTAAATCACCACTAATGAAAGTTTACCCAATATATACTACAAAACTAATTTCCTCATTCATTATTATTCATTAGGAGGAACCACTATTAAGTTAGTGTTATGCTTCTTCAGAAAAGGATAAATGTACCATCCTTCCACATGCATGAGGGCCTGTATATTGGCATCCTATAGGTACCCGCCCAATATTTTCTCCCCACAGACCCTGTCCTAGTTCCTGTTCCCCTCTCCTGCCCCGAGTTATCAAATCTTAGCCTCCAGACTATGCATGCTCTCTTACTAGGTACTATCTATTTACAGAGACTTCATAACATATACAAAAATTAACTCAAAATGATCAAAAACTAAATGATAAAAGCTAATACTACAAGAACCTTAGAATAAAATATAGACTTAAATCTCAGTGACCTTGGACTAGACAATAATTTCTTGCATATGACACAAAAAATGTAGCAACTACAAATGAAAAAACAGACAAGATGAACTTTATAAAAATGAAAACTTTGACATACAAATAACACTATCACAAATGAAAAGACTTTGTAAAGTATATGATTGTCTAACCACTATGCTATACTGTACACCTGAAACCAATACAAAATAATATTGAAAATAAAACTGTAATAAAAAAAATTGAAAATGCAAAAAATAAAAAGATGACTCATAGAATAAAAATTTTGCAAGTCATGAATCCTATAAGGGATTTATACCTAGAATATATAAATAACCCCTACTACTCAATAATATAAAAGACAGATAATCTTATTGAAAAATGAACAAAGGATCTGAATAAGCATCCCTCCAAAGAAGAAAAACCAGTGGCCAATAAGCACATGAAAAGATGTTCAACAGTATTAGTCATTAGGAAAATGGAAATCGAAATCACAATAAGATACAAGCTCACATTCACTGAGATGGCTATAATCAAAGACATATGATAAGTGTTGGTAAAGACAGGAGAAATTGGCAGCCACCTCAGAAAACAGTCTGTCAACTCCTCAAAAAATTAAACAGCATGACCATATGACCTAGCAATTCAGCTCTTAGGAATATAGCTCCAAAACATGACAACATATGTCCACACAAAAATGTGTACACAAATATTCATAGCAGCATATGCACAACAGTCAGAAAGTGGAAACTTAAATGTTCATGAACAGATGAATGGGTGAATAAAATGTGGTACATCCACACAATGAACTACTATTCAGTAATACAAAAGGAAGTACTGATTCCAAAGCATGAATAAGTCTAAATGAAAATGACCAGTCACAGAAGACTAAGTATCGTATGACTCCCTTATATGAAATGTTCAGAATAGGCAAATCTTTTGAGACAGAATGTAGGTTAGTTGTCACCTAGAGGTGGTGGAGATAAAGGGGTTGGGGATGGAGGGTGATGGCTAAAGAGCATGGGGTTGGTTTAAGGGTGATGAAAGTGTTCTCATATTTATTGTGGTGCTGGATACATAATGTTGTGAATATACTAAAATTATTGAATTGAGTGGTATGTGAACCATATAACAATAAAGATATTATTTATAAAATAATTTTATGGGTAGGGAAGATAAGAAAATTGGGTAAATGACAAAATATTAAATTCCTGAGCCCCATTATGCATTAAAGTAGATTTCTCCTGTTTTTTATGAAATTAAAAAATTCAGTGTTGAAAATAGAAAATTGTGTGAAAAAGATAAACTGGGTCTTCCTTTTCTTCGTTATAACAGGGAACCAATAATACCAAAAGAAAAGACTATTTGTTCTCTATATGAAAAAAAATGCTAAGTTTTTGTCATTGTTCACTTTTACATGATGCCAATATACTCTAGTCAAAATGCAGTGTATACAAAAATTGTCTCAATATGTTAGAGAAGAATTGTACTAAAATTTTTACTAATGCAATAAGCTTTTAAAATAAATTCCTGAAATGAGGTTAAGAAAAACAGAGCTAATTAAATATCTATGCAGGAATCCCATTTCCAGGAAGAAGAATGCTTGCTAATTTGTTTCCTTCTGTTTCCTACTCTTTAATGCAATTCCAAATCTAATTTTGTCCTGTCTACTCTGAAAACAGTCAATGGTGGTCCTCTGTTGACAGCTGAACTGAGTCCTGGCTCTTTGTGCAGGTATACCACCTGGAAATTGTCATTCTCTGGATTCTGTCATTAGAGAAAAGATTGAATAGGAATACCGACTATTGACACTCTTCTTAAAATGAATCAGGACCCATTGATTTAAAATATTTAATTAATTCACAGAATTGAACTAACATTCATCCATAATACTCAATAAATATCACAGTAAATTAATTATGTATCATATGCAAGAATATGTAGGGAGACCTTGTCAAAGGTCTTATTGATACTAAATATACCTGCCAATCATCTCCAGTTCAATATACTTTTCAAAGAAGTGAAAGGTGGATGTTATTCTCTCTTAGTGAACATTTCAGCAACTTTTCTTTTGCCTGTTTCTTTCTGGTCCTTGCTTAGAACGCTTTGCTAATACCCACCACACACATGCACATTCCTGAACAAACCCTGACAGAGGCAGGAATCTTTCCCTGCTGTCCTCACACTTACCCAAATATTCTTTGCTGCCAAACAGACCTAATAGTTCCTGAGTCTTGAAGACAGAGCCAGTCCATGAGTCACCAACCCTATCTTTTGTCCATTCCTGATATTGGCTCAGTAGAATGATGAGATTCTGTCTGAGTTTCCCTTTACTGCTCCCAGGTGCCATAACTAGTTCAGCTGCTCTTACCTGGTTCTTCCTTAGACAGGAAACATGCAATCTGTGTAGTTCCTCCCGGGTCTCTTTGTTCCAGCACTGGATCCTGGTCTTTGGGCCCACAGCTCTGGTACAAAGGAACAGAGTTCCTGGCAGAGTCAGCCATCTCACCTGACTTCAGAATTGAACAGGGGTGTAGAATGTTCTCTACTCTGCCCCATCTGTTGGTTTGGCCTCTTTTTTTTTTTTAATGATGACTTCATAAATTATGCTGGAGTTTGCTATATCATCACACCACCTCCTTTTCCTTGATGAACCCGTTTCACATCAGTTCTACATCCTAAAAAGTAGGATGCTTTGTGGTCCTTGTTTCTTATCTGTATTATTCTAATATTCTTTCACTTTTCTCATCTGTCAAGATGGTTTGGTTATTCTATGTTGGTGATGTAATATAAAAAAACCTAAGCTTTAAGTCAGCTAGAACTACATTGTTCAAATTTTGAGATCCACTCCTATTTGTCCTTAACAATTCTGAGACTCATTTTTTGATCAGTAAAATTGGGATCATAATTGTTTCATAAGTTAATGGGTATAGAAGGATCTAGCACAGTACTTGGCACATTTTAGGTACTTGATGTGTCATGATCTCCTTCCTTCTTTTGATCAGATTTCTCGCTAATTCCTAGTGTTTGTGGCCATTTCCTTACTACACCTGGCTTTGCCTCCCATACTAGATTTCCTGCCATTTCCTGTGGAGAACAAATGATAAGTTTCATTCTTGCAGTCACTTACACCATCGAATGGGAATGTTTAGCTTCAAATCATTAGGTCTCTGAACTTAACCAACTGACATAGAAGACTGCTGATTTTTTTAAAACTTTTTATTTTGAAATAATTTTAGATTTACAGAATAGTTGCAAAAAATAGGGAAGAGAATTTCCGCGATAATGTACTGCAGAAGGAATTTTACAGATTTAATTAAGGTCATGAACGGTTGGAGTGAATCAAAAGACAGATTATCCTGGGTGGGCCTAAATTATTGAAATGAGACCTCAAAGAACTTTGGAGAAATTTGAATTTGAAGAGATTCTGCTGACCTGCAAGGAGAAAACTGTACCTTGTGGAGAAGGCCCCATAGTAGGAAACAGGGTGCATCTAGAAGATGAGAAGGGCCCTGATTGTCAGTCATCAGAAAAGCAGTCTTTAGCTCCCCAGCACAGGAACTGAATTCCTCCAATGATATGGATGAGCTTGGAAGAGAAACCTGAGCTCCAAATGAGAACACAAACTGCTAAAAACCTGGATTTTGATCCGTGACACTGAGCAGAAGACTTTGCCTGGACTCCACACTCATAGAAACTGTTATAATAAATAAATGTTATTACAAGCCATGAAGTTTGTGGTGATTTGTTATGCAACAATAGAAAACAAATACATACACGACCCTTTTCTTTATAATTAAATGTTTGGGGAAAGATATTTTGAGATTATCTGTCCCGTTTTTCCACAAAATTTTACCCTGAATTTCAGCATTCATCACTGGATTTAATTTGCAACAATAATGATGGTGCTGTTCTAGTAGCCATTTTCTATTCCTTCATTCTCTTTATGCTCATTAATGGGAATTCTTTGGCAATGAATTACCTTCATTTATTTATTTAAGGCCACAGGTTTTGCCAGCAATAAAATAATACAACAATGGAAAAGGAAGGAGCTAGATGGTAATTTTGGGGAGAACACTTTATCGTATGTAGAGATAAATATAAAAACCCATGCTTAGCCATCAGAAATAGATACATTTCCTGTCAATGCACATTTCTAATTAGTTCTCAAGATAAACGTTCTAACGTACATTAAATACTGTTTCCTGCTCTGTTTTATTAGCTTCAAGTAAAGGACTAGAATCTTTAAGAAGTTTAACTAAACTATAATTAGCTTCCAAATCCAAAGTTAAAATCAAGGGGTCCAATCTATGTTTCCTGACAGAATGATACATTCTTCATATATCTAGTTTACTTATCATTCTTTCTTTGACTATATGCAAGTCAATACAATTCAACTAAGTTTCTGTAGAGAGAGAGAGAGAGAGAGAGAGAGAGAGAGAGAGAGAGAGAATAAGAGAATAAATAAATAAAATGAATTTTTCAATTTTAGAACTGTTGATATTTGGAGACAAGTAATCCTTTGGGGAAGAGAGGCTGATTTTTGCATTGTAGGATGTTTAGCAGCATTCCTGGCCTCTATCCACCACATGCCAGTAACACCTCCCAGTTGTGACAACTAAAATTGTTTCTAGACATTGCCAAATGACCCTGGAGGGTAGGGAAAGTACAAAATAGCCCTTAGTTGAGAACTACTGAGACAGATATATAGATAATTGATAATAGATAGATAGATAGACAGATAGATAGAATAGATTGGTAATTTTCTTAATTCTCTAGTTTGTCATATTACAAATCCTCTAATTTGCCCATCATTTAACATAATCCTGTCAAAGTAGGTCCTTACCAGGGATACAAGTGTGCTGCACTTATGTGATAGTATGGGATCCGACCTCTGTAAAGTTTAATGAGGTATAATTTAAATTTGAATAAAGAACAAAATTAAAAGCTACTGAGAACAAGAAAATAAAAGTAACTGAGTAATTAAGCTAAATATAGACCCAATATATACAAAAGCAAACTAGAAGAGTATACTATAAACAAATAACCACTAACATTAAATACAAATTGACATGGTTAACTTGGTAATTTTACTGTAAATCAATATTCTGAAACACAATTTAAAAAAATTTAAATAGAGAACAACACTATGACTCACTTTACATAGCGACATAAGGCCAGTGTTTCCTGGAAGGAGTACTGAACAGGAATTGAGGGGTCTGACTTGGATCCCTGGCTGCACAAAATACCCGAGCAAACCACATTTTCAGTATTTTCAAATATATTGAGGTATTTGACATAGATAATTTATTTTTATATGTCTAAAATTCTATGATTTCATGTTAAAATAAAAGCAGTTATGCCTAAAAAATATAGGAGGACTAGGTACTTTCTTTCCGTAACTCCAACCATATCTCCTTGACACACAACATTTTTAGATAATAACCAGTTATTACAGAGTATTATACCAACACATATCATAGACAGCAAAAATATTAAGAATTTTAGGAACTTTATATACTTTCTGAAATACTTATGCTAATAACATATACCCATACAAATATAACCTAGAAAATGTTAGTATTTTTTTTTACAACACTTTCTATGTAATTTAATATATCAAACATCATCAGTTTCACATTTCACTTTTTTAAAAGTGTATTTTATTGATTATGTTGCTACAGTAGTCTCAATTTATCCCCTTTTCTCCCCTCTGTCCAGTATCCCCCTTCCCACCAGAAATTCCACCCACTTAGTTCATGTCCATGGGTCGTGCATATAAGTTTGGGTTTCACCATTTCCTATGTTTTGTTAACTTCCCCCTATCTATTTTGTACCAACCAATTATGCTTCTTAATCTCTGTACCATTTCCTCATTTCTTCCCCTTCCCCCTTCCAACTGATAACCCTCCAAGTGATCTCCATACCTATGATTCTGTTCCTATTCTTGTTTGCTTAGTTGGGTTTTGTTTTTATTTTTTAGATTGAGTTGTTGATAGTTGTGAGTTTGTTGTAATTTTAATGTTCATAGTTTTGATCTTCTTTTTCTTAAGTAAGTCCCTTTGACATTTTATATAATAATGACTTAGTGATGATGAACTCCTTTCGCTTTACCTTGTCTAGGAGGCTTTATCTGCCCTTCTATTCTAAATTATAGCTCTGCTGGATAGAATAATCTTGGTTGTAGGTCCTTGCTTTTCATCACCTTGAATACTTCTTGCCAGTCCCTTCTTGCCTGAAAAGTTTCTTTTGAGAAATCAGCTGATAGTCTTATAGGCACTCCTTTGTAGATAACTCTGCTTTTCTCTTGCTGCTCTTAAGAGTCTCTCTTAATCTTTCACCTTTGACATTTTGATTATGATGTGTCTTGGTGTGGTCCTTTTTGGGTCTAGCTTGTTTGGGACTCTCTGTGCTTCCTGGACTTGTATGTCTGTTTTCTTCACCAAATTTTGGAAGTTTTACTTCATTACTTCTTCACATAAGCTTTCAATTTCTTGCTCTTCCTCTTTTCCTTTTGGCACCCCTATGGTTCGGATATTGGCAAGTTTAAAGTTTTCCCATAGGTTCCTAGGCCTCTGCTCATTTCTTTCAATTCTTGTTTCCTCATTTTGTACTGGTTGACTGTTTTTTTTTTCCTTATGTTCCAAATCATTGATTTGAACCCCAGTGTTCTTCCCTTCACCATTGGTTTTGTGTGGATTTTCCTTTGTTTCATTTAGCATAGCCTTTACTTCTTCCCTTATGCATTTGCCATACTTAAGCGTATCTGTCAAGCCTGTGAGCATCTTTATCACCAGTGTTTTGAACTCTTCATCTGTTAGGTTGGTTATCCTCTCATTTGTTAGGTTGGCTATCTCCTCATCGGCTAGTTCTCCCACTGGGACTTTGATTCATTCCCCCTTTTGGGCCATACTTCTCTGTCTCCTCATCTTGACAGGCTCCTGTGTTCGTTTGCCTCTGTGTCTTAAGTAGAGCTGTCACTCCTGTTATGAGGTAAGGGGAGGAGCCTTAGGTATTCATTAGTAGAGGGTGACCTATTTCACCATGTTTTGGCGCTGTGTGTGGGGGAGGGGTCAGAGAGGGAACAATGCCACCTGTCAGCACTTGCGCTTTTACAGGCACTTCTCCCACTTCCGTATGGGACTGGTGACTCTCTAGCTGTTGCCCTGGCCATTGTCCCCAGAGTGGATGGGTCTGCAGACGTTCTAGGACCATGAGGGCCCTTTAAACAAGCAGACTCTGTTGATAGGCTGGCAGTTTCTCCCTCTGCCTCAACCCCCACTGGTTTGAACAGTCAAAAGCAACGAGGCTTTATTTTCTCCAGCGCTGGGACAGTGAGCTATGTGGTATGGTCTGGTGCTGGAAGCCCTCCTCAGGTGTCCCTCCTGATGTTTTAAAATGTGTGACTGCACTTTCCACCAGCCTGCCACTATTGCCACCCCGGCTCTGGCCCTCCTACCTATATGGATGAGTATTTCTTCTTTATATCTTTGTTTGTTGGACTTCCATGCAGGTCAGTTTTCTGGAACTTCTGGTTGTCTCTAGTTTTGAGGTAATGATATTCCTTCTTAGTTGTGGAGGGAGATGAGCATGTCTGTCTAGGCCTCCATCTTCACTGAAAGTCCACATTTCTCTTTTGATAAGATAAGAAAGCAAATCCTTTCAGTTTTTCCAAAATTCCTCTGAGAATTCTCAAAATAAGTGTCAGGTGAAATAGACTGCATTCAGAATTTAATTTTAGAACATTGTCAAAAATGTCAAAAGGTTTAAATATTTAATTAAATAAAATCACAGATCACTTTGAAACAACTATTCAGTTATATATTTTAACTAATTTGACAATAAAATACTCCAAAGATTATTTTTTTAGAGTTATCAGAAAAACAGCAATGTAAGACAACTCAGTCCCTTTACATGCCCCCCACAAAGATCAAAAATTGAACAATTATTTACAAACAAAATGGCTCTGAAAGATGTCTAGAATCCACTGAGAAGTTTTAGCAATGTGGTGGATAAAGAAAATAGAGAATAATTGCACAAGTTTAGAATGGAGAGTCTTCCTGCCTCATTCCATCCACAAGTCAGCATTGTTCAGCAAAATATAAAGGATTGTTTTATATATATAATGTTTTATGTAAACCTATGATAACCAGAAAGCAAAAATTTACAGTAGATTCACAGAAAATAAAGAGGATGGATCTAAGTATACCATTATGAAAAAAATCACCAATTCACAAGGAATGTAGCAAGATATCAAAAAGGAGAAGGAAGGAAACTATAAAGCAGCCAATTAAATTTATAATATGATATTAATGAGTATTAACCCAAAAATAATTATTTTAAATGTAAATAGATTGAGTTCTCAAATCAAAAGGCATTGAATGTATGGATGAATAGCAGATAAGACCCAACAATTTGCTGCCTTTAAAAATGACTCACGAGAGAAACAAGATGGTGGAGGAGTAAGTGGAAGCTACACTAACTTCCTCCTAGAACTAGTCTGGATTTACAATGTAATTTTGGAGAAATCATCTGGAATAACGAACCGAACACCAGCTGGAGAGAAGTCTTATAACCACGGAGAGACAGAAAAGGCCGCTACATCACAACGTGACCGGTAGGGAGTGCGGAGACGTGGAAGGGCTGGCTGGGCTCCCACGGGTGGCAGCTGAAGGGGCTGAGAAACAGCTCAGCAGCCGGGGATTCCCCCTGAGAAGGGCAGGGTCTAAACCCCCAGCTGGGCTTCCCAGCCTACAGCGACAGAGTGGAAAGTAAAATAGTATCAGCTGTGAAAAGCGAAAAGCCACAGGCTTTCTTGCTAGCCGGAGAGAAACAGCAGGAGAAAAAGAGCTCTTAAGTGGATCACATACAAAAATATTTTGGCCACCACTTACCCTGGGCTCAAGCAGAGGGAAGGCAGAGAGGACTGGAGACACTTGGGGAGAATTTGGCACGGTGGCTTTGAGGGGAGAACTGGAGGAGCAGCTGACTGGGTCCCAGTGCTGACTCATCCCCAGTACTGCGGGTAGACCATTCCCCTCCAAGTGGCGTCAGCCTGAGGGGAAGCAAAAGCCCTGCCTACAGGAATTAAGCTGCCACACCCACAGTCCTTAAGCCTGACAGCTAATCACAGATTGAATAGATTAACAATCAAAGAAGACAGACAACAGCAGTAGATCCCTGGAAGTCTCCAACAGGCTGCCTAGGGCCAGACTGGTACATGATCTGACGCCACCAGAGGCAGATCCAGGAAGTGCAGATCATTCCAAGAAGCACCAACAAACAATAGGAGTCAAAAAAATGGGGAGACAGAGAAACAACCTCCCATCAAAAGGAAAGGTAGAATCCCCAGAAAGAGTGCTAAATGAAATAGAGGGGAGCGAACTATCAGATATGGAATTCAAAACATGGATTATGGAGAAGCTGAATGAGCTCAGCGGAAACTTCAAAGAACTCCAGAAAAACTACAAGGAACTCACAGAAAATTACGTGAGCATGAAAAAGGACATAGAAGCTATCAATAAGAGCCAGGAGGAAATGAAAAATACGATCTCTGAATTGAAGAACACAGTAGAAGGAATTAAAAGCAGGCTAGAGGAAGCAGAAGATCGGATCAGCGAGCTGGAGGACAACCTACACAAAAACTCCCAGACAATGCAACAAAATGAAAAAAGACTGAACAAGACTGAAGAGGTTCTAAGACAGCTGCAGGACAACATGAAACGTAATAATATCCGTATCATAGGAATTCCAGAAGGAGAAGAAGAAGAGAAAGGGATAGAAAACCTCTTTGAAAAACTAATGACAGAAAACTTTCCTAACATGACGAGAGAAAGAGTCACGCAAGTCCAGGAAGCACAGAGGGTCCCAATGAAGATGAACCCCAACAGGCCCACTTCAAGACACATCATAATTAAAATGCCAACATTCAAAGACAAAGAGAGAATCCTAAAAGCAGCAAGAGAGAAACAACTAATAACATACAAGGGAGCTCCAATAAGGCTATCATCAGATTTCTCAGCAGAAACACTACAAGCCAGAAGGGAATGGCAAAAAATATTCCAAGCAATGAAAAACAAAGGCCTACAACCAAGAATACTCTACCCAGCAAGGCTTTCATTCAAAATGGAAGGTGAAATAAGGAGTTTCCAAGACAAAAGAAGGCTAAAAGAATACATCTCCACCAAACCAGCATTGCAAGAGATGCTAAAGGGTCTGCTTTAAGAAGATGAAGAAACAGAGAGAGACAGAGAGGAACACGAGTACAAAGGGGGAAAATGACAATGAATAAGTACTGAAAGAAAGAAGGAACTTCTACCATTTGCAACAACATGATTGGAACTAGAGAGAATTATGCTTAGCGAAATAAGCCAGGCAACAAAAGAAAATTACCTTATGCTGTCACCTGTTACAGGAAACTAATGAACAACACAAACAAATGAGCAAAATTGAACCAGAGGTATGTAAACAAGGAATAAACTAACAGTAACAAAGGGGGAGATGGGAGGGAGAGAAGGGGTAAGAAGGGGAAGGGTCTAGTCAAAGAACATGTATGAATGACCCATGGACATGGACAACTGGGTGGGGACTGACTGTGGGGGGGGGCAGGGTGCAGGGAAGCAAGAGGGGGAAAAAAAGTGAGACAACTGTAGTGGAAAAACAAACAAACAGAAAATTTTTTAGTGGGGGGGGGGATAAAAATATAAAGAATAGAAATGCAAGTTCAGTGAATATTAGAAGGACAAGGATTTTCCTTCCGATAAGACAGTCCTACAGATTTAGAGACTTGTATGTGGGTTATGTTACATAAATTAACATGTGTTTTCTGTTTTCAAAGGGCATAAGCCTACAATCTCATTACCTGAGTGATTATCTGTATGCATAGGCCTCACTTAATCCTGTCTGCATTGCTGCCTCCTGAGACTCAATGGTTTGGCTGAACTAAGTGGCTGGGTTGGTGAAGAACGGGGTGGTCTGTGGGCTTCACTTTAAAACTGGTTTCTCTTTTCTATCCTAATGGCTTGGACAGAAAAAGCCCAGAGGCCTGAGATGGGGGAAACCTAAAATATTTCCCTCAGTCCAAAATAAGTATAATGGGCAAAAGGGTTTTGGACAGGTGAGATGTACCTGGCACACCTTCCTCCAAAGAAGCCCTTCTTTTCCCTAATGTGGGACATTGAAAAATTAATACCTGTCTTTTGTCATCTAGTGGTTACGGATTAAATGATGTCCTTTAACCCTGTTGCCCCCAGAATACAACAAGGATGCCAGCCTGTCAAACCAAGCATGCCGTTGTCCAGAGACAGCCAACCAACCTGGAGTCTGCACGATCCTTCCCCTTGTGGGAAGGCCACCCTCCCCTCCACATCCCCACTCTTATTAGGGATTTCTTGACCCACGGGTAGGTAGGACGACGACCATGTCCAGCTTGAAGCAGCTAGAGGAGCTCGAGACCTTCATCCATTGTCCTTTATAAGATTGTAAAGGGTCTTAAGTCTGAGAGGGAGGAATTGTTATTTTTTATTGTTAAAATATTTAACTAATTAATTAATTAACTTTAAAAAAAAGAAGAAGAAGAATATATGAAAGGGTGAGGCGGGAGAGCTTGTATGTACGACCCATGGGCATGGACTTGGAGAGGGGATTGTTGGGGAAGGGGGGTGCTGGGCGGAGGGGAGCAAAGGGGAAAAAAAAATTGGAACTATTGTAACAATATAATCAATAAAATATACTTAAAAAAAAAAAAATGACTCACTCAGTTTTAAAGACACACATAGGCTCCAAATACAGGAATGGTAAAAATATTCCATGTGACTAGAAACTAAAGAGATCATGGATAGCTATACAAGTCTGTCCAGAAAGTAGTCAGTCATTCAAAAATAGACATAAAGGTCCCAAACAGGATGAACTGAACGGGGCCCACCCCTAGACACATCATAATTAAAAAGCCAAAGGTTAAAGACAAAGGTAAAATCCTAAAAGCAGAAAAGAGAGCTTCATTAAGACTGTCTGCTGATATCTCAACAGAAACTTTTTAAGTCAGAAGGGATTGGTATGAAATAGTCAAAGTGATGAAAACAAAGAACTGCAACCAAAATTATTCTATTGAGAAAAGCTATCATTTAGAATCAAAGGACTGATAAAGAGCTTCAAGACAAGAAAACCTAAAGGAGTTCATCACCATCAAGCCAGTATTACAAGAAATGTTAAAATCTTTTCTTTAAGAAGAAAAATTTAAAAATATAAAAAAATATGAATAATAAAATGGCAATAAATATATATTGATCAACAATTGCTTTAAATGCAAATGGATTAAATGGTCTAATGAAAAGACACATGGTGGCTGAATGGATAAGTAAAGAAGACATTTACATTTGCTGTCTACAAGAAACTCACTTCAGATCAAAAGATACACACACTGAAAGAAAGGAATAGAAAAGATATTTCATGAAAATGGAAACAAACAAAAAAAAAGCTGGGGTAGAAATACTTATATCAGACAAAATAAACTTTAAAACAGAGGCTATCAAATAGACAAAGAAGGACCAAGCAATTTCACTTTTGAATTTTTTATTTAAAAAAAACTCAAAACACAAAATCAAAAAGACATATACACCCACATGCCCATGCAGCATTATTTGTAATAACCAAGCTGTGGATGCAACCTAAGTGTTCATCAACAAATTCAACAGATGAATAGGTAAAAAGAAGTGGTGTATATACACAACAAAATATGACTCAGCCAAAAAAAGATAAAATAAAATAAAAAGAACACAAAATCCGGCCAATTCCAACATCTGGACCTAGGGGGTATTGTGCTGCATGAAATAAGTCAAACAGAGAAAGACAAATACTATATAATTTCACTATAAACAATGACCTATAAACCGCAGGATCAGATGGTTTCACTGAAGAAGTACTAATAAGAATGTAAAGAATTAATGTCTGCTCTTCTCAAACTGGTCCAAAAATTGAAAAGGAGGGAACACTCACAAACTCATTTTACAAGGTCTGACACTAAAGCCAGATAAGGACACTACCAGTCCTTAAGATTTCCTTAACATGCATACTGAGGCTTCACAGTAAAGAAGTGAAAACCCAGACAGACGATGAGACTTGGAAGTATATATTCTATTTTAGTAAAGCACAACAAACTGTGAAGTATCTTATAAAGAAAAAGTAGTTTAGGCTTTGAGGGCAATAAGTGGTCAGAAGGTAAATATGTGACAGAATATAATGAGATGTGTTATTTTAGTAAGGTTGGTTTATGCAGACTCAAGTCATTGCCATTTGCTGTGACAGAGTCATCTTAGTTAAGAGTTGTTCTCCTCTTCCTAATACAGGAGAGGGGAAGGGAACAGTTCACTAAGGGAATTTTATGCCCCACTTTTAGGCATAATTTTATGCCCCACTTTTAGGTAATTGTTTCTCAATTACCATCAGCTCAAAATAAACCTCATGTCAAAGTGGCATATGTTGGAGTCACATATTCTGATCCCCTTCATGATTCATAGAAGGCTGGCTTCCTGGGTTGTTTATTGTAGATAAAAGGTCGGTTTTCTGGGTAGATTACTGCAGGTTGAATCAAAGTTCTATTTTTGTATATGGTACTGTTAGTTAGGAAAACTCTGACTCCAAAAAACCTCCACTGCCTTGCGGCATACCTCTTCAGGGGAAAGGCTAAGGGAGTAAACCCCGACAGAAAATCCGGAGCCGGAGTCCCTAAGGCGGTTTGACGTTGTAGTCAACACCGGCAACTCCTGCGGCGCACCTGAAGCCAAGCTGTATTGACTCCGTCTTTCCCTTGGATCCTTCAGCTGCGAAGAGAGGGGGGGTCTGCTGCATGGGCAACAGCAGACCCTCCATATCACCCTGCCCAGGCTCTGTAGCTTCAGCTTCACTGGAGAGGACACTCCAGCGTCATTGCAAGATGTCGATTCAACACGGGAGGAGACAGATACGGTGTCACTCCCGAGTTGGACTGCACAGCCATTCTCGGCGGTGCAGATAGACTCTTAAGAAGCTACACCATCGTCTCTCGAGACAGACGGCTGCCAAGAGACTGTTAGTTATTGTCACAATCCTTATCCAAACTCCCTGAAATTATATAGGAGCAACAGCACTAATAATCACCCATGGCTTAATGTCCTCAATATTATTTTGCCTAGCAAAGTCAAATTATGAATGAATTCACAGCCTAAATATAAGCCTTACTAGAAGCTTACAAACTATCCCCCCCTTATAGCGGCTTGATGACTTCTAGCAAGCCTTACTAATCTAACTCTTCCCCTAACTATTAACCCAATTGAAGAATTATTCATAGTTATATTAATATCCTCCTGACCCAACTTGTCTATTATCCTCATAGAATTTAATATTATTACAGCCATGTACTCAAGCCATTGCCTGTTTATATATTCAGTCCCTCAACATCCTCTGCACTGTGATAACTGAGGACTTGATAATGGCCTAAAGAAGCACTTTTAAATTGTTTTATATGGTCTGTGCTTACAAAATAAAACATGAAAAATATTAAGGTAATTATAAAATTTAAAAAATTAAATAGTTATTTCAATTTAATTGTAAATTTTAGTTTAAAGAAGTTTAAATAATTAACTTCCAAACCCTAACCAGTATTTTAGTGAACCCTATTTTGGTTGAAGTGTTGGGGCAGTCATAATTCTGAAAATCCAAAAGCACTCACAATTGACTTCCCCAGCATGTCAGTTGAAAAGATAAAAAAATAAAGTGACATTTATTGTTGTTTCAGCAGTAACATAAAATTTTTAGTATTTTATATCTTAATAACTACAAAATTATATTTGTGTGTGATAATGAAAGATAATAAGATGACATCTAGAAGTTACTTTGAATTTAAAAAATAAGATACCACTTCTGAACAAAGACTTGTTATAATTTTAATATTTTTATTGCTTTTTGTAGTAAATTTATTATTTTTAAGAACAATGGACTAATATATGCAGCTGAGGGGGAGCAGAATACTCCACCTCAGAATGTGCCACTTTGGCATGTGGATTATTTTGAGTTGAAGACAATCAGGGCCCAGCAGACTCTGGAAGAGGTTTTTACCTCTCCCTTATCTGCCTAAAAGAATTTAGATAGGAATCTTGTAACAAGAAGAAAGCTATTACCAAAAATAACTTTTTGTATCAGGAAGACTAATGTGCATGGCATGGAAGACATTTATTTACTAAACACCTGCTTATCTCTTCTTCTTGTGAATTATATCTTCCTCCCACTCCATGTCCCAGACCGCTTCTCATTAGCCCAGTAAGCCTCAATTACCTGAGCACCAGAGAGTCTCATATTTTTTAGTAGCTCTCATATATATGAAATATGTTTTTCTCCTGTGAGTCTGTTTCATGTCAATTTAATTGTTAGACCAGCCAAAAAACCTAGAAAAGTATTTCATTCCTACATATAGCAAAAGATATTTAGCAGCTAAGCTAAAATTTGTGTTGTATGTGATTAGGTATTTTTAAAGCTAAGATTTAAAAAAATAGTTTAGAGATTTTATTGTGTCCTAGATTATACATTCACATTTGCCCAATGGCAAAAGTAATTAAGTATATTATAGGCTCTTAAGTGTTACCTATGAGATGTAGTCAAGTATTTAGATACAAGTAGTAGCACTGCAGACTCATTTGGGGAATTATGTACATGATCAGTTATAAGCTATCATTTGTAGACTCTGTAAAATGCTGAAAATTTTCTTTCTTTGATTTGGTTTGTGTTCACAATGAAAGCCACAGAGCTCTGAGAGAAAATGTCAGGCACCTCTGACTCCGGGTGTGCCTCCAGAGAGACACAAAGCAATAGGGCAGTCAGTTCCTCTGCACCATCCTGTAGGTTCCAATTACAAATGCATCTGAATGCCACTAATTAGGGGAAAGCAAGGTCCCTGGCTTTGCAGAAGTTTTAGCACAGTAAGCCCTAATTAGAGAGGAAAAATTTTTTTATTTTGGTGAATCTCAATTGTTTTTACACATAAAGAAATCCTGAGCAGTCCCCATTAGCTACATTCCTTTGACTAGGAGGGAAGCTATTTTCTCTTAGAGAGCATATTATATATACCCTTGAATACTGGAGTGGAGTTGGGGTGAGGTGGGAGGCTCTGGAAACAAGGTACAGATACATGAAGCTATTAACAAGTGTGGTGGCTTCACTGCTTAAGTTTTATTTTTGAAACATTATTGGGTATGTAGCTCATAACAGTCTCGTGTAACTGTGTTAGTATGCTGGCTGTGTTCTGATCTCTTTAGTGTGGTTCACTACATGCTGTAAGTTTCCCAGGAAAATTGGAAATTTCTGGTGGTTGAGATGCTCCAGATCAGCAACCAAAGCAAAAGAGAACACAATGTTCTTGCCTGAAAGAGCAACACATCTCTTATTCTGCATAAAGACAAGACATGTTTAAAATATTTCTAGGGTGTTTTGAGGTACTAAATATAAGTATGAACTAGTAGTAACAATAAATTTTATTGCTGTTAGCACATAGCTTGCAACGTTATTTCAAATACATTGTCTCACCAGAACAATTCATTCCTGTAGTTACATGAGACAGATACTACCATTTCTACTTTAGGAATGAGGAAACTGAGGGTTTGAACAACTATGAGATTAGCCCCAAAAGAATTTGCCTCTAGTGGAACAAAGACTTTAACATAAGTCTCATAAAACCAAATACAAATTTTTTTTGTCTCATCTGATTTTAGTCTAAATCTTTTTTTCAATGGTCATAACATCTCGGTTTCTTTTTAATCTTAAAATCTTGTATGTAAAATAATTATAATAAAAAGTCAAATGATTTAAATAAGTATTTTAAAACTTGTTTTAAATAAATAAGCCTTTAAACCATTCTATTTAAGATTTTTGATTACAATATTTACAGACTTCATAATAAAAATTCTTCCAACATATCTCAGTTAAAAACATTTTTAACAAATTATTTAAACCAAGCTAAATTCAACTGTTTATTAGCATAAAATAAATAGGCCATTACTGTTCTGGTTATTTATGTACAAATAGCCAAATTAAGGCAACTGCTTGACGATATAATTAATTGTTTGGGCTCAGGTGTTTCATAAGAGAAAAGAGACAATTAATACTATAATTGTTCTTTGATGCATACAAGTGCATCAACAATGAGTGTTATGTTTAAATTTTTTTAATTATGATACTTAAGGAATGTTTATAGAAAGCAAAGGAAGATTTTGTTGAGGATATTAGGATATTCCCTATGAAGGGAATCTAATTCATCAAGTAGTCCCAACTATCTCCATATTTATCCAGTGGAATCTCTTCACTAGAGTGGTCATTCTTCTTTGACATATAGATATGATAGAGGATGTGGAAATAAACCAGAACCAATCAAATAAGAACAAATAAAGGCCATTTATTTAGAGGTTGCTATAAAGTAAGCCATCATCACTAGCATTTTAAAGAGACAAAATCAGTAATGGGAGTGGGGAAGCTTTATAGTGGGAAAAGGGGAAGGCTTTTTGTGAGCCCTGATTGGAGGTTCTAGGCATGGGGAAGTTGTAGGTGGGGTAATAAGAAGCAGGGATCCTGTATGATTAGTCAGGAGTTATATATTAGACTTTCTTTGGTTGGTTCTAAATTGGAAGTAGGAACACAAATTAGGAAAACTATTAGTTATTAATCAAGTCCTGACCATTTGGGGCTTATTATTTCAGAGGTTATTGTTGAGTTTCTGGTACTGTCACTAGAGTTAGGGCTCTAATAACCTGAAAGTCCGACTTATAGATGGGTGATAGAATGGCTTTCCTAGGCTGGTTGCTGAAGACTGTGGGTCAGAATTCTGTTTTAAATATGGTTTGGCAATTGTCCATTTGTTTAGTCAGTCTCTCATAGTCTTATAAAACCATTTTTATACTCTTGATCAATAAACCACTTTGTCTTGAAAAATAAAGTTTAAATTAAAAAAATAAGAAGTAACAGGAGAAAACAGAAAAAATGTAGCTAACTGCAAAGAAAAAAATCAACATATAACTGACCAAAGAGTGTATATAAGCAATGGTTAAGCCTCCCTTCAGGGAGACAGAGCTTTGAATATGAATCCCCTCTTCTTTACTAGGTATGAGTAACCAAAACTGTGTTGCAAAAACAAAACAAAACAACAACAACAAAACACTTTGAAAAATTTACTTCTCTCAGTAACTAAATGTCTGACTCCCAACTCTACATTGCCATTAAGGTCTTTCCTGTCCACTCCAGATTTATGGGCAATGGTAACTGCCAGCCGCTTACTTCCACTTCGATATCTTAATTACGGTATGTTCAGAATAAAGCTACTAAGACTCCTATACAACCCAGGTACTTTTGCATTTTATTTAAATCAAAGACATCTTCATTAATACTGGAGTCATTCTTGATTTTTTTTTCTTACACTCTACCTGGGGTCTATGAGCAAATGCTGTGAGCTTTGCCTTCAAAACGTCAGGAAATGGACACTTCTCATACCACAGTTCCCTTACCACCACCGGGTGCAAGCACCATAACCTGTGACTGGACCATGTCAAAGCTTCCGGGTGTTCCCATTCAAGATGGTGATGTAGGAAGATTCTGAACTCACCTCTTCCTGTGAATACACCAAATCTACAGCTATATATAAAACAATTTACTCTGAAAAACTAAAAACTACCAGAGCAACACCTTCACATTGCGCAAATGAGAGCAAACAATATTAAAGCCTGTAGAAAAAGCCGAGGCACAGTCTTGCCATAAATCTCACCCCCAACATGGCAATAGGAAGAGTACTCAAAACTCAGGGCACCACGAGGAGTGAGGGGCTCATTTTCCAGATAAGGCACCCTAGCTTTTAAGATTGGTAATATGATAGGAGCCTCCAGAACATCTGGCTTTAAAGACCAAAGGGGCTGATGCCCACAAGACTCATAGGGTGGTGGCAAACTGAGGAACAGCTCTTAAAGGGCCCAGGCACAGACTCACTGGTCCCAGGGCCAAGTGCAAAAGCAATCCCTTTAAAATGCCCAGATTTTAAAGCATTGGTCTAAAAGGCAGGTGCCACTGAATTACTTTCTATGAGTGGAGGTTAGTGGGTACCATCTTCCTGCTCTTTCACTTTATTGTTAAATCCAGCAGGCACCATCTTGTTTCTTCCATATTTTTCCCCTTTCCTGCAGGTGCTTTCTTTATGCTCCAGCACCATCTTCCACACTTTCATTCTGTTTTGCTAAAGTCAGTAAACATAATCATTTTTAAAACTTTAATTTTGCTTTTCTTTTTTCATTTCTCTTTTTAATTTTCTTTTAGTTTTACTTTTTAATTTTATTTTACTTTCTTTTTTATTTCTTTTTTTTTAAATCCTCATCCAAGGATATGTTTACCAATTTTAGAAAGAGAAGAAGGGAGAGAGACACACACACAAAGAGAAACACTGATGTGAAAGAGAAACATAGATCAGTTGCTTCCTGTACATGCCCCGACCAGGGATTGAACCTGCAACCTAGGTATGTGCCCAGACTGGGGATCAAACCCCCAACCTTTTGATATATGGGGTGATGCTGCAACCAACTGAGCCACAGAACTAGTGTTATTTCCTCTTTTTGGTATCATCTTTGCATACAAACTCTGCCTCGATCAGGTTGATGGGCACCATCTTTGTGCTTTCCTTCTATCACACTCCAAAATACCTGTATCTCCTAGAGGAAAGTGTCTATACACATCTGGTGCCCCAGTTTTTATGTCTGGTGACAAGTTTTGATGGTTTCTAACCAGGAAATGCACCTTTATCCCCTGGTTCTGAAAGCCAAAGGGTATACATTCCTGGGTCCCATATGACTGTAACAATAAACAAGATAATTCTTGGCAGGTTACCACCCCCAGGGCACTGCACAGACAGCAGACTGAAACACACCCAAATTTCTGTGAAAGAGGCCTACTTGCTTGTCCTGGAACTTTAATCTCAAAGGGCCAACTTCAGGTTTGGCATACATGTAGATGCTACTAAGGGATTCTCAAAGAAATAGGTGCTCTTCCTCTGCCTCATTTCTACTCACAAATATCTCCCCCAAAGAGCTTGTATACTCATCTGGATACCCAATTTTAGTGACTACTGCCCAGGGATGCCTCCAGACCACCTGTCTCTGGGGACCGGAAAGGCTTATGCTTTCAGTACCATAGGATTTTATGTATTTGAATTCTTTAAAAGCTATTGCCTGGGAGTCTGACTTCCAATCAGCATGAATCTAGGTGCTGACTGAAATCCTCTGCTTTGGGATACTGACTGGTCTTGCACATCCTCTAATGCTAAGAGCTAGTAAAATAAAAATAAAATAGGCTTCTTGGACAACCACAAAGGTTTGAAAGACAACCAAGAGCTAGGGCAGGGTTCAATGATAAGTTACATCTCTATACAAAGTAAACCATTCAGGACTGGGAGAAGTGGCTATTTCATCTAATGCATAGAAACCAAAGAAAGACCATTGATATGAAGAAAAAAATATATTTCTAACCAGAAGAAAGGCAAAACCTCAGAAAAAAAATCAAGAAGTAGAGATAAGTCATTTATATGATAAAGAATTCAAAATAATTGTCACAAAGATGCTCACCAAACTCAAGAGAAGACTGAATGAACACAGTGGAAACTTCAACAAAGAGACAGAAAATACAATGGAGTTCCCGATAGAAGTCACAAAACTGAAGAGTAAAATAAATATACTGAAAAAATATATTAGAGAGGTTCAACAATAACCTAAAGTAGAATAAAGGAATAATTAAACTTGCAGGTAGGGCACAGAAACTCATACAACCAGAGCAGCAAAAAGAAAGAATTTTTAAAACAGTGAAGATAGCTCAAGAGATTTAAGGGAAAGTATCAAATAGATTAATATTAATATTATAGGAATCCCAGAAGGAAAAAATAGATAAAGGGGCAGGAAACTTATTTAATTAAATAATGGCTGAAAACATTCCTAGCCTGCGGAAAGCTACAGACATACAAATTCATGAAGCTTAACAAATTTCAAATTCTAGTCAAGATGGCAGTATGGGTAAATGTGGTACTCACATCCTCACACATCCATATCAAAATTACAAGTACACTACAGAACAATCATCATTCAGAACACATGAAATCTGGCTGAATGGAAGTTCTACAGCTAGGGTATTAAAAAAGAAGCCACATTAAGTTGATAGTAATAGCAGAAGACATAGAATGGAATGGTTGCACAGCCATGTGTGGTGGATAAAAATCAGGAGGGATATCTTGGCTGCAGAAGTTCCCCCTGAAAAGCAAGTTCTCACAGCCCCACACCAGGCCTCCTATCCCAAGTTTCCAGTGTGAGGAAGAGAGTCCCCATAACTTCTAGCTGTAAAAACCAGCAAGGATTGAGACTGAGGAAGACAGAGGCTTTGGAAGTCCAAGCAGTTCCTCTTAAAAAAGAGCCTATATATGGACTTACTCTGACTCATAGCCTCTTAGCTCCAGCACTGGGGCAGCAGCTTGAAAAGCACCAGAGATATACCTAGAAGAACTGAATTGTTCAGCATCGAGGCAAAGGCTGGTGGGGGTCAGCTTTCTACTAGACAGACTGTTGGCAGATGTCATTGTTCCTTTGATAAGCTCTCAAATGAAATGGCAATAAATACATATCTATCAACAATTGAATCTAAAAAAGTGAAATGAGTCAGTGAAAGACAAATATCATATGATCTCACTTATAAGAAGAATTTAATAAACAAAATAAACTAATGAGCAAAATAAAACCAGAAGCATGGAATCATAGAATAGACTGACAGCTGTAAGAGGGGAGGGGAGTAGTAAGGGACTGATTGAGAGAAGGTGAATGGACTAGTCAGAGAACATACATGAAGGACCCATAGACATGGATAATGGTGTGGGGATTGACTATGAAAGTGGAGGATGGTCTGGGTAGAGAAGGGCAAAGGGGGAAAAATGGGACATCTGTAATAGCATAAACAATAAAAAAGTCATTTCCCAGCCAGCTACAAAAAAATTAAAAATTAAAATAAACAAACAACACAACAGAAACAGATTAATAGATACAGACAACAAACATTTTGACAGTTGCCAGACAGGAGGAGTGTTGGGAGGAGAGGTGAAAAGGGTGAAAGTATTAGGAAGTACAAATTAATTGTTACAGAATAATCAAGGGAATGTAAAGTTTAGCATAAGGAATATAGTCAACAATAGTCTATGTATGGTGTCAGATGGGTTTAAGATTTTACTGGAAGGATCACTTATAAAAAATTGTGTATTTATTTTTACATGTTTAAACTTCATTTGCCCTCAAAATACTCTCCATCTGATGCAATAAATGTATTGAGCCTTTTGTTCTACTGCTCAAAACAGTTTTTGAACTCATCGATTTTTATGCCTTTTAGTGCTTCTATTGTTTTTGTTTCACCTCTTTCACATCAGCAAATAGTTACCCTTTGAGGAATTTTTTCATCTGGGGAAACAACAACAACAAACACCTGTTTGGGGCAATATTGGTTGAATTGGGGGGGGGGCATTTGGGTCATGCTGTTTTTGGTCAGAAACTTCTGAATACTCAGCACAGTGTGGATAGGTATGATCATAAATCACCCATTGTGAAATGGGCAAATACATTGAAAGAGTCTTTAAAAAGAATTCATGGAAGCTGAATGCAGCCTCCTACATCAGCTAGTACAGTGATACAGATGGATTCCTAGAACATTCATCTAGTAGGGGAAGCCTATACTATGAGGGGTCCACTCTCCAGAAGATAATTCCTTGTTTTGGGGGGACCCTCTCATAATAATGTGTGTCAACTGTAAGAATTCTAAATAGGATAAGCACAAAGAGACCCTCAACAAAACACATTACCAATAAAATGTTAAAAGCTAAAGACTAGAATCTTGGCTATTTTAAATACATATGCTACAATAAACATGTGTATGGATATATATTTTTTTCTAATTAGTGTTTTGTGTTTCTTCTGATATATACCAAGAAGCAGAATCTGGGTCATAAAGAAATTGTTTCCAATTTTTTGAGGAACCTTTACACTGTTTTCCATAAGCAACTTGAGTGCCCATCAACAGTTGAGTGGATAAAAATGTTGTAGCATATATACATAATGAAATTTGTTTTTTGCCATAAAATGAATGAAAATCTTACCTTTTGCTTCAGCATGGGTAGATACAGAGGGTATTATGCTAAGTGAAATAAGACAGAGAAAGACAAATACTATATAATTTCACTTATATGTAGACTCTAAAGAACAAAATAAACAAACAATCAAAATTGAAACAGACTCATAGAGAATAGACTGATGGTTGCCAGAGGGAAGTGGGATTGACAGGATGGGTAAAAAGGTGAAAGGATTAAGAAGAAACAAATTGGTAGTTACAGAAGAGTCACAGGGATGTAAATTACGGCCTAGGGAATACTGAAAGAACACTGTGTATAGTATATGATTGTCTAACCACTGTGTTGTTCACCTGAAACTAATACATAATAATATTAAATGTAAATTCTAATTGAACTGTTTAAATTAAAAATAATATAATATAAAATGAAAAAAGCTGCTTGGTATTCAAAAATAAAAACATCAATAATAAAAATATATGTATTTTTAATCCTCGCCAGAAGACATTATTTTTCATTGTTTTTAGAGAGAGAAAGGAAGGGAGAGAGGAAGAAAGAGAGAGACACATCAATGCAGAAGAGAAGTCTAAACTGGTTACCTCCCATATGTGTCTGAACCAGGGGTTGCATGTGCCGGCATCTGGACCAGAGATCAAACCTGCAACCTAGGTATTGCCCTGACTAGGAATTGAACTCACAACCTTTCAGTTATGGGACAACTCTCCAATCAACTGAGACACACCAGTCAGGGCTAAAAATACATTTTAGAAAGCATCAAACTTGTCTTCCTTTTTCTCCTTTTACCTCCTGCATCTCTTCTCAACTTACTATTAAAAGGATGCAGTTAAAACCCAATTATTCCTTTCCTCAGAATATGCCAACAATTTCCCCTTTTACTATGGGTTAAAGCCAACATACTTACCGTATCCCACAAGCTTTAGATGATCTGATTTCCCATATTTCTGCTCTAGCCATACTGATCTTCATATTATTTATTAAATATTTCAAGCATACTTTTGCCTCAAGAACCTTGCACTTCCTGTTTTCTCTTCCAGAAACTCTTTCCCCCAGATATCTTCATGCCAACTTCTTCACTTCCTTTCAATCTGTTTCAGTGAGCGCCTGCCTTGCCCACTTTGTCTGCAATTTCAACATGTTCTTTAATCATTTTATGTCCCCATTTTATTTCTTCCTCTCATCACTCATTACTATCAATATTCTATATATTTTACTTATTTATAATGTATATCTTTCTATTCCTTCAACTATTTCGTTTGATTAATTGCTAGATTTCCTGACTAGAATGATGCTTATAGCACTTTACAATTTAAAAAACATTTTCACTAAACTTCTCTCATAAGGTAGATACTACCTCCATCAGGCAAATGAGGAAATTGATTTTGGCAACTTGCCTTAATCACATTGCCAGGAAGTGGCAGATTCTCAGTCTCCTGAGGCCCATGGTCAAAGCTCTTTCTAAAAATCTTATTACATTTCTGAAGACCAGGCTTATTTTCATTGTTAGCATCATGGTTCTTTCCCACATAATTTTTTTTACAGTCTATTAATGAAATGGTATTTTTACTGGTCCTGTGCTTCCAGTCTCTCCTCTATTCCATCATTCCCTGATAAAAACCTTTTAATGGAATTCCCACTCTTGTTCAGCCTGGCATTAAAAGCCCACCAAATCCCAGATATAATTTATCTTTCCACCCTTATTTTGAACTATACACCCAGATGGCTCTCCAGCTAGACCTGTCTATTGCAGTTCCATAGTTGAGCTGGACATTTCTATGCTTCCTCTTTCTTTAGTCCCTCTATCTAGTGTCACCTTCCTTTATTTTCCATCCACCCAAACAAAGCCTTTCTTGAAAGCTTCCTAAAAATCCCTCATCATAATTGGCATTTGGCTCTCCTATGGAATATCACATCTCTGTACAGTGGGTCATTGTGTTTATCTTCCGGGAGATGTCTGTGTCCTGGAGCACAGAGATCATCTCTCACTCCCCCCCCCCCTCACCTGTCACACTACATTGAACAGAAAATGTGCACAGTAAATATACATTAAATTAAATACTGTTCCATAATAGGAAAAGTAGATTCACTAGTTTTGTCATCAGCAGATATGAAGAGCAGGGGAAAAACAGAGAAAGTGATTTCGAGGGACCTATAATCAGCCCAGAATTCTGCTCTAAGCACATGCTCTATGTATTCTTTCTTTTATTTAAAACAAGGCCAATTTATATACACACAAGCCAATCCATTTTTGGCCTGTGAAGATGGCAGGTTGTAAGGTGATAAAAGATTCTCAAGGGAAAGAGTTAATTTTACCCCAGAGGGTTTTGTTTTTGTTTTTATTTTCTTTTCCTGAGGCTCATCATTCACTGCTCTTCTGTCTTCCCTGAGATAACAGAGGGCAGTGCCTTGCACAGAGCCTGCCCAAAAGGAAGTTCCCAGGGTACAGCAAGTCCATTCCCTTTTTCTGCATGTTCTTAATACTTCTCACATTTTCCTTTGAGATTATTTTTTCTTTACTTCTAAGGTAAAACTCAACATAATTAGTCAAATGTATATTAAAGAAAAAATACTGAACTTATTTTCCACACATATAAAAATGAAGGTCATATTATGCTATTTATGAACAATAATAACCTCATATCTATGCAACATATATACTTTGGTGTTTTACTGATGCATTTCTATGACAACCAAATCCAAATTTTGACAATCTATGAGATGTTTTTCTTTCAAGGTGACCTTTGCTTTAACTTTTTCATAACAAGCCATGAGAAACCAATTACTCACAAAATATAAATAGAACATTCAAATTTATATCCAATGTTGTCACTCACGTATGCATTAGACTATGTTAGTCTGATTAAGGACTAGCATTTTAGGTCCAGAGATAGAACTATACAGAAGCTATTTTTGCTCTGTATGTGAGGTTTTGTATTAAGACACAAGTTTATAAAATATCATTAAGTATAATAAGATTTTATACTACCTCTTGTCCTATTCCTAGACTGCTTAAGGGTTATAGATCTTCAACATTCCACCATTCTAGAGGGGCAGGAACTGGAGGCAGAGAAATAAAGTGATTGTTCTGAGTGTCTGTGGGTCTCCAAACAAACCCAACTTACATGTCAAAAGAAAGATATTTCCAGAGACCAACAGCACCGGCACTGGCCTAAATGTGCTTTGCTGTGTTAGCTCTGGCCACGGGGGCCTTCTCTGTCTCAGGGGCCAAAAGTCTGACTCCTCCCTAGAGTTAGGGTTGGGTTGTCTAGATCCAAATACTCCCCTAACTCTTTATTAATATGTAACTAAAACCAATTGCATTCTGATTTTCAAAGATTTAAATTATAGGTGTATAAATTCAAACTATACGGCCTAATCAAGTTGCATCAACCACTTTTATATTTAAGACCTTGGGGCATGAAGTAACTTAAGGGACACTCTGGTGATGAAAGGACAAATCTTGTTACCAGAGACAACACACTCTGAGAGCCCAGGAGTTGTCCTTGGATTCCCATCAACACTGAGGGTTCTGAGCAGTCAGAACACAAAGGGATGAGACTTCATGAAGTCAATGGCCTGGACTCTTCTACTTGCCTCAGAGTAGAATGGAACAACTCTATAAGAAAAACAGAAAGTGCAGAGGACTAGAATATGTTACCTGAAATTATGAAACTTTGACATAAGGACTACTTTGATCTAAAGACAATTAAGAAACAACAGACAGGAAGAGCTCCCTACCTTCACCTTTCCTACCAAAAAACAAGGCAGATATTTCCCTTTGTGAAGGTTTCCTGCATCCCCTCTTCCACATCCCTAGAGGAGGCAAACAATCCTAATCTCAGGAGAGAAAAAGTTAGAACCAACATGAATCTACACGAAGTTTACTACAATAATCCTTGTGTTCCATTGACTAAACTGCCTTTTTATTATAAGACTGACCACTCCAACAGCCCATATAATCTCTTCCATGTTGCCTCTGCAGGGCAAAAGTTGGAAAGGCTCATTTGGAAGAAAAAATATTTTTCCTTAATAAGAAAAATGACTGGCTGTTCTTGTAGGGAATTTTTATCCACTTTGTCTCAAAACTCACATGAATAAGAATTTATTTTTAAAAATATTTTATTGTTTATGCTAGTAGAGTTATCCCAATTTTTCCCCTTTGCTGCCCTCCACCCAGCACCCCCACTCCCTCAGGTGATCTCTGTACCATTGTCCATGTCCATGAGCCATGCATATATGTTCTTTGGCTAATACCTTCACTTTCTTTCAACCAGTAACTCTCCCGCTGCTTATAGCTGTCAGTCTGTTCCATGTTTCATGCCTCTGATATATTTTGCTTGTTATTTTATTTTGTTTATCAGATTCCACATATAAGTGAGAACATTTTGGTATTTGTCTTTCACTGTTATTACACTTAGCATAGTAGTCTCCAGGTCCATCCATGCTGTCACAAAGGGTAAGAGTTCCTTCTTTTTTACTGCTACATAGTATTCCATTGTGTAACTGTACCACAGCTTTTTTATCCATTAACCTTCTGGTGGGCACTTAGGCTGCTTCCAGATCTTGGCTATTGTAAGTAATGCTGCTATGAACATAGGGGTGCATATATTCTTTTGACTTGGTGTTTTGGGATTCTTAGAATATAGTTCCAGAAGTGGAATCATTGAGTCAGAAGGCAGTTCCATTTTAATGTATTGAGGAAACTCCAAACTGTTTTTCACAGTGGATGATTAATCTGCATTCCCAGCAACAGTGCACTAGAGTTCCCTTTTCTCCATATTACTGCTAGCACTTGTTTGTTAACTTACTAATGATGGCCATTTTGGCAGGTGTGAGGTGATATCCCATTATGGTTTTAATTTGCTTCTCTCTGATGGCTAGTGATGTTGAGCACTTTTTCATATGTCCTCCTTGGAGAAGTGTTTACTCAGGTCCTTTGCCCATGTTCTTTTATTTTTGTTTTTTCCTTTGTTCATGTTTTAATTTTTTTTTCTGGTGTTGAGCTGTAGAAGTACTTTATATATTTTGGAAACTAAACCTTTATCTGATATATCATTGGCAAATATGCTTTCCGCTTTCATTTTGTTGACAGTTTCTTTTAGCTGTGCAGAAACTTTTAAATGTGATGCATTCCCATTTGTTTGTTTGTTTCTTCCTTTTTACCGCTACATAGTATTCCATTGTGTAACTTTGGAATACTTGCCCTAGGAGATATATTGGCAAAAATATTGTTACATGAAATATCTGAAATTTTACTGCCTATGTTTTTCTCTAGGATTCTTATGATATTGTGACTTATATTTAAGTCTTTTATCCATTTTCAGTTTATTCTGGTGTATGGTATACGTTGGTTGTCTAACTTCATTTTTATTTTTATTTTTTGCATGTACCTGACAAGTTTTCCCAACACCATTTAGTGAAGGGTGTGCTGTGCTCCATTGTATGCTTTTGCCTCCTTTGTCAAACATCAATTGACAATAAAGGTGAGGGCTTATTTCTGGGCTTTCTGTTCCATTCCATTGATCTGTATGTCTGTTCTTATGCCAGTAACAGGCTATTTTGATTACAATGGCCTTGTAGCTTGATGTCAGGTACTGTGATCCCTCCAACTTTCTTCTTCTTTCTCAAGATTTCTGAGGCTATTCAGGGTCTTTTTTTGTTCCACATAAATTTTTGGAATATTTGTTCTAGACATGTGAAATATGCCTTTGGTGTTTTAATAGGAATTTCATTGAATCTATAGATTGATTTCAGTAGTATGAGCATTTTAATGATGTTAATTCTTCCAGTCCATGAACACAGTATATGTGGTACCTAGAAATAAATTTAACCAAGGAGGTACTAGACCAGCAATCAGAAAACTATAGGGTACTGAATAAAGAATTTATTTTTAAGAATCTAATTCTGACACTAATTAAGAATGGATTAGTCAATATACCACCTCAGTCAACCTCAGTTACTTACACTTAAATTGTTTTCAATTTATCTCCCTGCTGAAAGGGAAAGGTATTGGACTTAAAGTATTAATATGAATGATTGGAAAATCATAAAAATGTGTTCTATGAAAGAATCAGATTACCTCAGGAAATCACTTAAGTAAAACAAACATATCACATAAACATTTCAAATGTCAAATCCTAACATAGTAAATAAATAGAGGTGGTAGGACACTAATGTTTTATTGATTACTGCACACTTGATTTTCTAGGCTGATAAATTGACAGTGTGCAACTCAGACGAGGAAGAGGGGTAATGCAAGATACCATTACATGGTTATTGCAATCTCCTAATGAAAAGTGATAGTGGTTTTAATCAAGATATTAGCTGTCAGGGAGATGAGAAAATGACAGCACTTCCTAGGTATATTTTGAAATTAGAAGTAATAAAAAAGATAGGTTTTACTGACAAACTGGATGTAAAATAAAAGTGAAAATTAGAAATAAAAGATGACATCAAGGTATTTTTTTTCTTTTTAATATTATCAGCTGGGGAGATGAAGTCACTATTGAAAAAGAGCAGGTTTGAAGGAAATCCCATTAAATTTGAGGTGTTAGTAGATATCCATGTCTGAAATGTCAAGCAAGAGATTATATATTTAAGTCTAGAATTCTAAGGGGAGTCAAGGTGGAATTATACATTGGAAATTGTAAACATTTATGTGTAGATGGCATATAAAGCCAGAAGACTAACTGAGGTTACTTAAGAGTAAATATAGCCAGAGAAAAGATGAAATCTGAGAACAGAGGTTTGGGGTACTACACTGTTTTCAAAGTGTATAAATAGAGAGAAATTAGCAAAGGACTAAAAAAGTTAGTGGTCAGTGCAAGAGAAAAACACCCAGAATAAAATGGTGTCCTTGAGCCAAGTGAAGAGTGTTTAAAAAAATATTAACTGTGTCAAGTAAATAAGTAAGAAAGTAATGATCAAGGCCAAGTAAAGTGAAAATGAGGAATCTGTCATTAGGTTTAGCCACATTAAGTCATTATTGACTTTAGCAAAAGTTATTTTGATTGAGATTTAGGAATAAAATCCTGTTTGTAGGGGTTGAAAAGAAATAGGAAATTCCTAATTCTGGCAAAGACCCTATTCCTACCAGTACCTCCCTCTTACAATTAAATAAACCTTAGACATAATAAACAGCAAGCACAGGAGAACTCTGAAAGGCAGAAAGGAGAACTGTCTACAGACATTGGGACTTGAGGAACAACATGACAGTAGATTTCCCTGATTTTCTTTAATTTCACATATATCCCAGACAGACTGCTCCAGAGCCTCATATCAAGAACTACCAGCAATGCAGATAAGAAGAGCTCCGAGATTCTTTAGGTTAATCTTAGCAATGAAACTGCTGGATCAAAAGGTAGTTCCATTTTTAGTTTTCTGAGGAAATTCCATACTGTTTTCCATAGTGGCTGCACCAGTCTGAATTTCTACCACAGTACACCAGGGTTCCCTTTTGTCCACATCCTCACCAGCACTCACTGCTTTTTGACTTGTTAATGATGGCCATTCTGACTGATGTGAGGTGGTTTCTCATTGTGGTTTTTATTTGCATCTCTGATGGATAGTGATGTTAAGCATTCTTTCATATGCCTATGGGCCCTCTGTATGTCCTCCTTAGAGAAGTGTCTGTTCAGGTTCTTTGCCCATTTTTCAATTGGAGTTTTTGTCTTCTCAGTGTTGAGTTGTGCAAGTTCTTTATATATTATGAAGATCAAACCCTTGTCTGAGGTATCATTGGCAAATATATTTTCCCATACGTTTGATTCCCTTTTCATCTTGCTGATGTTTTCTTTCACTGAGCAGAAACTTTTTAGTTTGGTGTAGTCCCATTTGTTTATTCTTTCCTTTCTTTCCCTTGCCCTAGGAGATATATTGGCAAAAAGATTGTTGCATGGGATATCTGAAATTTTAATGCCTGTTTTCCTCTATGACTTTTATGGTATCATGGTTTACTTTTAAGTCTTTTATCCATCTTGAGTTTATTCTGGTCTATAGTGTGAGTTGGTGGTCTAGTTTCAGAACCTATACACACCTATGTTCATAGCAGTGCTATTTTCAATAGCCAAATGCTAGAAACAGCTTAAGTGCTCATCAGTGGATGAGTGGATCAAAAAACTGTGGTACATTTACATGATGGAATACTATGCATCCGAAAGAAAGAAGGAATTAATACCTTTTGCAAAAACATGGATGGAACTAGAGAGCATTATGTTTAGTGAAATAAGCCAGGTGGCAAAAGAAAAATACCACGTGATCTCACCTAATACAGAAACCTAATGAACAAAACAAACAAAAGAGCAAAATAGAACCAGAGGCATGGAAACAAGGAACAGACTAACAGTGACCAGAGGGGAGTGGGGAGGGGAATAAGGGGGCAAAAAAGGAGAAGTGTCTAGTCAAGGAACTAGTATAAATGACCCATGGACATGGACAACAGGGTGTAAATTGACTGTGGGATAAGGGGGAGGTGGGCAAGGCAATGGGGGGGAAAATGGGACAACTGTAATAGAACAACAATTTAAAAAATGGAAGAAAAAAAAGGAAGAAGAAGAAGAAGAGCTCTGAGAAGAGCCTGTTCCAGTGAGCAAAACACTGGGATAGTTTAACAACAGAAAATCGTTCTGGCAGTATCCACCCTACTTTAAACAAACACCAACAAAAAGCTGCACTCCATTTTTACTCCTCTATAGCAGTGAGTGAAGAACTGGTCTTCCATCCTATTCTGCTACTCATAGATGTAAATGTTAGTGTTCTTGTCCCTTGTGTAGTGGTGTCTGTGCACCCAAGACAGTAGTTAATCTCTCATGCTCTGCCTGGCAGAACAAGCAACACCCTAAATTCCCCACCATGGTGCCATCAATGAGGCTGGGTGTGGAGTAAGCAATACTGTGGTTCCACAAATTAAGATGGTATTATCAGAATACAGCAGCAAGCTAAGGTTCCAACCCCAACCTTCAGCAGGGAGACTAAACAGCTGGTGTGAGGTAGGGCACTCAGTTACATCTTTTTTACTCTGTGTCAGCAGAGCCCAACTGGAAGCTGAGCCTCCTACCTGGTAGCAGTGAGACTGAATGAGCTGATCCAAAGCAGGGAGAGCTGGTACTCAGCTTCCCTCACTCTCCACTCATAAGAGTAGAGCTCAGTGGGGAGACAAACCTCCAGCCCATTAAGCATCATGAAACAGAACAAAGGGGTACAAAGCGGCTGTTAAGTATAGGCACACCTCATTTTAGTGCACTTCACAGATAATTACATTTTTACAATTTGAAGGCTTGTGGCAACCTTGAGTCAAGCAACTCTATTGGCACCATTTTTTCAACAGCATTTGCTTACTTTATGTCTCTGGGTCACATTTTGGTAATTTTTACAATTTAAACTATTATTATTATTATTATTATTATTATTATTAATACTATTATTATTATACTTGTTATGGTGATCTGTGATCAGTGATCTTTGATGTTACTATTATAATTGTTTTGGGAAGCCACCAACTGTGCCCATGTAAGATGTGAACTTAATAAATGTGTGTATTCTGACTACTCCAATGATCTCTCTCCCTCTCCTCAGGTCTCCCTATTCCTTGAGACACAACAATATTGAAAATGAGCCAATTAGTAACTCTCAAGTGGCCTCTATGAGGTCAAGTGAAAGGAAGAGTCTCACATCTGTCACTTTGAAACAAAAGCTAGAAATGATTAAGCTGAGTGTGGAAGGTATATAGAAAACTGAGATACACCAAAAGCTAGACCTCTTGTATCAAACAGTCAAGTTGTGAATGAAAAGGAAAAGATCTTGAAATAAATCAAAAGTGCTATTGCATTGAACATACAAATGATAAGAAAGAAAAACACTTATTGCTGATGGGGAAAAGGTTTTATTGGTCTAGATAGAAGATCAAACCAACCTCAACATTCCCTCAAGTGAAAGTTTAATCCAGAGTAAAGACTTAACTCTAATTTTATGAATGCTGAGAGAGGGGAGAAACCTGCAGAAGAAAATCATAAAATTAGCAGAGGTTGGTTCATAAGATTTAAGGAAAGAAGAAGCTGTCTCCATAATATAACTGTTCAGACATACTATTCAGAAAAAAAGCTATTTTATTTTAAATACTACTGTTTACTAACAACGTACCTGGTAACCCAGAGCTCTTATGGGGATGTAACAAGTAGATTAATATTGTTTTCATGCCTGCTGACACAGAATCCATTCTACAGCCCATGGATCAAGGAGTAATTTTGACTTGCAAGTCTCATTAAGAAATACATTTTAGGGTTTAGTAAAGGACCTAGTATAAATAACCCATAGACATGTATAACGAGGTGAGGATTGACTGTGGGAGAAAGGATGGGCTTGGGGAGAAGCACTGGGGGCAAAAGTGGGACAACTGTAATAGAAAAACAATAAATAAATCTAAAATAGAAGAAAAGCAATGCAGGAAACCCAGAGAAGACAAAAAAATACATTTTATAAGACTATAACTACAATAGCTAGAGATTCCTCTGATGAATCTGGGCAAAGTACTGTAAATGAACAATGTAACTTTAGAAAGGATTTGCTGTTCAAAATGACATAAAGAACATTCATGATTCACAGGAAAAAATTAAAATATCAACATACAAGAGTTTGGAAGAAGTTGATTCCATCCCTCACAATGACTTTGAGGAGTCAATACTTCAGTGGAGGAATTGACTGTAGATGTGGGGAAAATAACAAGAGAACTAGAATTAGAAGTGGAGCCTGAATATGTTCACTGAATTGCTCCAACCTCATGATAAAACTTTAAATGGATGAGGAGGTGCTTCTTATGAATAAGCAGAGAAAGTTGTTTCTTAAGATGAAATCTACTTCTGGTTAATATAAAGTGAAAATTATTAAAATGACAAAAAAAAAGATTTACTCTACTATATAAACTTTGTTGATAAACCAGTGGCAGGGTTTGAGAGTGTTGACTTCAATTTTTAAAATTCTACTTTGGGTAAAATGCTATCAAACAGCCTCACTTGATACAGGAAAACAATTCATGAAAGAAAGAGTCCATGGATGTGCGAACTTTTTATTGTCTTATTTTAAGAAATTGCTACAGCCACCCAAACCTTCAGCAACCACAACCCTGATTAGTCAGCAGTCATCAACATCAAGGCAAGACCCTCCACCAGCAAAAATATTATGACTCACTGAAGGCTCACATGATGTATACCACATTTTTTAACAATAATGCATTTTTAATGAAGGTATGCACATTGTGTTTTTAGACATAATGCTACTGCACACTTATTATAAGCATAACTATTACATGCACTAGGAAAATATAAAATTTGTGGTATTCACTTTATTATGTGGTGTTATGGTTCAACTCTGCCCTTCTTTTTCTCTGATGGCAGGAAGGGACAGGTAGTGGATGCACTTACACTCCCCCTCATAGGCTATGATGTGGTGCAGGTTGGTGCCACACTTTCAGTGGGGCTAAGGGAGAAGTTGATATTTTACTACAACTGTCCGCAACAAGGCAGTGTGAATCAGTATGCCACTTTTGCCAGAATGGTATCATCAAGGCCCAAAAGGTAGCTAAATATACATATCCACTGAGGGCTTTTGCTAGATATCAATTGGAGGAATATCTGTCTAAAAAGAAAGAAAAAGATTAACTAGATTCCAGAGATTCATATATAATATCCAAAATGTTCAGTATACAATATAAAATCAATTGTCATGTAAATAACCAGGAAAATTATGACTTAAATGATAAATACAATCGATGAATAGCAACACCAAGATTAAGCAGATATTGGAATTATTTAATGAATATATGAAAGCACCAATCATAAAAATGTATCGATAAGCAATTAGAAATTTTCTTAAAACAAATGAAAATATATAAAGCCCCACCAAATAAGTAGAATTAATAAAAGAAAAAACAAATAATATCTACAGAACTGAAAAATACAATCACAAAAATTAAAGAAAACTCACTAAGTGGGCTAAACAGTAGAATAAAGATGGAAACAGTTACAACCAATATGAACAACAGAGATATACGCAATCTGTACAACAGAGTAAAATAGATTTTAAAAGTGAATGATATTTCAGGGATTTGGGAAAAACAAATATGTATTGTATTCTTTTGATTAGAGTTGTAGAAAGAAAAGAGAAGAAATGGTTATGAAAAAGTATCCCAGAAGGAAAAGAGAGGGAATATTAATGAAAAAGTATTTTAACAAATGGCTGAAGCACTCAAAATTCAGCAAAAGACATAACCAATGGATTCAAGAAACTGAGAGAACCACAAATAGAAAGGGATTAAAGATAGCTATATCAAGACATATCATAATTACTACTTCTGGCCAAGATGGAGGTGTAGACAGAAACACTGGGTCCCCCTCCACAACTAAGAAGGAATACAATTACCTCAAAACTGGAGACAGCCAGAAGTTCCAGAAAACCAAACTGCATGGAAGTTCAACAAACAAAGATAAAAAGAAGAAATACTCATCCATACAGGTAGGAGGGGCGGAGCCAGGGCAGAAAGGACACAGTCTGCTGGTGGCAGCAGTGGCAGCAGCTGCAGGCTGGCAAAAGTGCAGTCATACATTTAAAAAGTCAGGAGGGACACCTGGGGAGCACTCCCAGCTCCTCACCAGACCGCTTAGCTCATGGTCCCAGCACCAGGGAAAACCAAGCCTCATTGCTTTTGACTTTGTAAACCAGTAGGGGTTGGGGCAGAGGAAGAAATTGCTAGTCTCTCAGCAGAGTCTGCTTGTTTAAAGGGCCCCCATAGTCCTAGAACATCTGCAGACCCATCCACTCTGGGAACGACAGTCAGGGCAACAGCTAGAAATGCACCAGTCTCATACAAAAATGGGAGAAGTGCTTGAAAAGGGGTGAGTGCTGTGCAAGCGGCATTGTTCCTTCTCAGACCCCTCCCCACAGACAGCGCCACAATGTGGTGAAACAGGTTGCTTTGTACTGACAAATCCCTAAGGCTCTGCCCCTTACAACATAACAGGAGTGATAGTTCTTCCTAAGACACAGAGGCAAACACATACAGGAGACTTCCAACCAAAATGGAGGCCTAGACTGACACGCTCCATCTCCCTCCACAAATAAGAAGAAATACAATTACCGCAAAACCAGAAATAACCAGAAGTTCCAGAAAACAAATGGAAGTCCAACATATGAAGTTATAAAGTGGTTCTCGTCTAGACGGGTAGGAGGGGTGGGGCTGGGGCAGAGAGGTCAAGCTGTGTTTGCAGTGGCAGCAGCAGCGATGATGGTGGGACAGGGTGGTAAGCACAGACACCCATATTTAAGGAGAGGCGAGAATCGCCTAGGGAGCACCCCTGGCTGCAGAACAGAACCATCAGCTTGTGATTCCAACACCAAAGAAGGCAGACCCTCATTGCCTTGGACTGTGAGGCCTGGAGGGGGTGGGGATGGAGGAGGAGGCTCCCAGTCTCTAAGCAGAAAGTGAACAGCAGGAATCCATCTTGGACCCCCGCCCCCACAGATAATGCCACAGCGCAGGGAGAAAGGTCGCCCTGTTGTGACAAGTGCACAGGGCTCCACCCCCTATAGCACAGGAGGTGTGACAGCCCTACCCAGGAAGCAAAGATAAACACAAAACTGTCAGGATGGCACAGATCATGAAAGATCCCAGTGATGCAACTGATCAGCAAGGAAATATTAAATCTAACAAAGCAGCAGATAGGAAATCATTCTGAGGCACAGTTCAGATCTTTGGTTATAATAATGCTTACAGACCTAATAGCAGATCTTAAACAAGACGGGGAAGGAATGAAGGCTAGTCCTGCTGAAATGAACAAAAACACATACAAAACTAGTGGTGAGGGAAAGAAAACCAGGAATCAAATCAACAAATCGGAACATAGGGAAGGAACAAATAGTCAATGAGTGCTGAAAGAGAAAACAAAAAGTGAGAAAAATGAGGAGAGGCTCAGAAACTTACCAGAGAGCTATAAGCAGGCCAACATCCGAATCATAGGGTTGCCATAAGGTAAAGAAGAAGAACTAGAAATGGTAAAATTATGTGAAAAAATAATGAAGCAGAACTTCCCTAACATGGTCCAGGAAGCACAAAGAGTTCCAAAACAACTGGACCCAGGGAGAATCACACCAAGACACATTATAATCAAAATGTCAAAAATTAAAGATAAAGATAAACACCAATTCCAAAGAATCTATGAACCCCTATGTTCATAGCAGCACTATTTGCAATAGCCAAGTGTTGGAAACAACCTAAGTGCCCATCTGTAGATGAGTGGATCAAAAAACTGTGGTACATTTACACAATGGAGTACTATGTAGCAGAAAGAAAGAAGGAACTTCTACCATTTGCAACAACATGGATGGAACTAGAGAGAATTATGCTTAGCAAAATAAGCCAGGCAACAAAAGAAAAATACCTTATGCTGTCACCTTTTACAACACAAACAAATGAGCAAAATTGAACCAGAAATATGTAAACAAAGAATAAACTAACAGTAACAAGGGTGGAGAGGGGAGGGAGAGAAGGGGTAAGAAGGGGAAGGGTCTAGAAAAAGAACATGTATAGATGACCCACGGACATGGACAACTGGGTGGGGACTGAATGTGGGAGAAGAGGTGGGCAGGGTGCAGGGAAGCAAGAGGGGGAAAGAAGTGGGACAACTGTAATGGAAAAACAAACACAAAATTTTTTAGTGGGGGGAAAATGAAAATATAAAGAATGGAAATGCAAGTTCAGTGAATATTAGAAGGACAAAGATTTTCCTTCACACTGTATATTTTTCTCCCTACCAGATCCCTCCGGAATTTGGCATTCTGAAGAAGTAAGTAATAACATAAGGTTCTTTGTATAAAATCAATAAGACCACTTGTTAATAGAGGGTTTTTTTTTTTTTTTATCAAGACTTTGACTGGAATGTCATGCCTAAAGGAGACATGCTTGGGGTTTGGTTGTTACAAAAAAGCCCTGAGGAAATGGGATTGACTTTCAAAGGTAATAAAAGTCCATGAGATAAAATACCTGGTACCTTGGTTCATTATGAAGTCCATGGCAATCTTTCCAGGGAAGGAATGAAGGTTGTTTTCCTGAAAGATGGCTAGAAGGGACCTTAAGGCACAATGGAAAACCTGAAGGACTTGGAAAAGACAGGTGTGTACAGGCAAGACTGAATGCCAGTTATGTGGCTCAGCTTCTGTGCCCTGAAGAGCAGACTGAAGGTCACCCTAAATGTTCCTTGCATAAGTTCCAGTAAAGCAGAACTAAAGATCATAAGTGATCATTTGCTGCTCTTGTTGTGTTTATGCAAATGAACAGGATAAGTTAAAAACTGACTTAATTCAGTCCCTTTAATGACAAGGACGGTAATCTTAAGGAGAAAAATCGTGATTCAAGGAAAATCACAATGCTCAGTGTTTGGCTATAAAGTAGTGCTGCTAACCGTCTTTAAAGTTTCTTTTCATTTAAAAGTTGTTTTCATTTGAAAGTTAAACTGTCTGTGGTATCATCGAAGATGTTTAAATTACAGGCAAGAAGAATGTCAAATGTCTTGGAACTGGATGTCTTTCCAATAAGACAGTCTTACAGATTTAGAGACTTGCTTGTGGGTTATGTTACATAAATTAACATATGTTTTCTGTTTTCAAAGGGCACAAGCCTATGATCTCATTACCTGACTGATTGTCTGTACATATAGGTCTCACTTAATCCTGTCTGCAGCGCTGCCTCCTGAGACTCAACGATTTGCCTGAACTAAGTGGCTGGTTTGGTGAAGTATGGGGTGGTCTGTGGGCTTCACTTTAAAACTGGTTTCTCTTTTCTATTCTAATTACAGGAAGGGCCCAGAGGTCTGAGAGAGGGGGAAACCTAAAGTATTTCCCTCAGCCCAAACTAAGTATAATGGCCAGAAGGGTTTTGGACAAGTGAGATGTGCCTCGCACACCTTCCTCCAAAGAAGCCCCTTTTTTCCCCAATGTGGGACACTGAAAAATTAATACCTGCCTTTTGTCATCTAGTGGTTATGGATTGAATGATGTCTTTTAAACCTGTTGCCAAATCTGTTGCCCCCAGAATACAACAAGAATGCCAGCCTGTTAAATCAAGCACGCCATTGTCCGGGGACAGCCAAATGACCTGGAGTCTGCATGATACTTCCCATGTGGGAAGGCCACTCTTCCCTCCACACCCCAACTCTTATTAGGGATTTCTGGACCCAAGGGTAGGTAGGACGATGACTATGTCCAGCTTGAAGCAGCTAGAAGAGCTTGAGACCTTCACCCATTGTCCTTTATAAGATTACAAAGGGTCTTAAGTCTGAAAGGGAGGGATTGTTATTTTTATTGTTAACATAATTAATTAATTAATTTTAAAAAGCAGAAGAAGAAGAAGAATATATGAAAGGGTGAAGCCAGAGAACTTGTATGTACTATCCAAGGGCATGGACTTGGGGGGAGGAGCACATTTCTGGGGGAGGGGTGGTGCTGGGCAGTGGGGATCAAAGGGGAAAAATATGGAACTATTGTAACAATATAATCAATAAAATATACTTTAAAAAAAGAAAATTTAATGAGATAATCTATATAAGTACTGTCAGTACGAGTAGCTTTTAGGGAAAGAACACATGTGGTACCCTGCCATAAAGTTATTTCTAAGGACAAAAAATAAATAAAAAGGACACAAATAAATAATATAAATTCCAAGCTAAGAAACTAGAAAAAGGAGGTTAAAATAAACCTAAATCAAATAGAAGAAAAGAAATAATAAGAAGAATAAAAATCAATGACAATGAAAATAGGAAAAAATAAAATTAAGTGAGTTTCTCTGAATAAATATCAATAAAATTGTTAAACCTCTAGCAAGACTGACAAAGATGAAAAGAAAAAAGACAAAAATCACAGATATCAGAAATACAATGGAAATTCAATACACTTTCTAAAGTCATTAAAAAGATAATGAGAGAATAAAATAAACAACTTTATACTCACAAATTTGACAACTGAAAAGAAATGGACTAATTTCTCAAAAACCAAAAACTACCAAATTACAATCAAGATGAAATAGATAATTTGAACTATCATAACCATTAAGAAATTAAATTCATACTTATAAAGCTCCCAAATAAGATATCTCTAGGTACAAGTGATTTCACTGAAGAATTCTGCAAACATTTAAAATTAACACCAAATTTACACAATTTTTTCCAGAAAATTAAACAGAGGGAAACACTTTATAAATAATTACATGAGACTATTATAACCCTGCTACCAAAACCAGAGACTAAATGCATATATATATATATATATATATATATATATATATATATAACCCTGGTTGGTTTGGCTCAGTGGATTGAGCGTCGCCCTGCGAGCTAAGTGTCGCTGGTTCGATCTTCCAGTCAGGGCACATCAGAGAAGGAAAACTCTGACTCCAAAAAACCTCCGCTGCCTTGCGGCATACCTCTTCAGGGGAAAGGCTAAGGGAGTAAACCCCGACAGAAAATCCGGAGCCGGAGTCCCTAAGGCGGTTTGACGTTGTAGTCAACACTGGCAACTCCTGCGGCGCACCTGAAACCAAGCTGTATTGACTCCGTCTTTCCCTTGGACCCTTCAGCTGCGAAGAGAGGGGGGGTCTGCTGCATGGGCAACAGCAGACCCTCCATATCACCCTGCCCAGGCTCTGTAGCTTCAGCTTCACTGGAGAGGACACTCCAGCATCATCGTAAGATGTCGATTCAACACGGGAGGAGACAGATACCGTGTCACTCCCGAGTTGGACTGCACAGCCATTCTCGGCGGTGCAGATAGACTCTTAAGAAGCTACACCATCGTCTCTCGAGACGGACGGATGCCGACGACGATATATATATATATATATATATATATATATATATATATATATATATATATATATATATACACAGACACAAACAGAGACCAATATTTTTTATGGGCTTACATGCAAAAGTTATGAACAAAAATATTGGCAGATAAACCTAGCAATGCATATAAAGAACTATATACATAATGACCAATTGGGATTTTTTCCAGATATCATTTAGAATCAGACATTCCAGCCCAGGTTTTCTGTGCCAGGAAGATAAGTCCCCACAACTTCTGGCTGCAAAAAAATAAATCAGTAGGGATTGAGTTAGTGAAAGAAACTGCTGGAGCCCCAAACAGTTCCTCTTAAAGAACCCACACACAGACTCACCTACTCAGACTCTAAGTTACTCACTAGGGTGGCATCTTGAAAGGCACAAGAAGCATATTGAAAGAAACTGAAGTGCCTGACATTAAGGTGAACAGAGGCCATTTTCTCTTTTCTAAACTCTCCCCCATTAGGATCACAGAGCCAGAAAGTTGGTGCCATTACTGAGACTCCAGCAACCTGGCTAACACTGTTTTACCCCTCTTGGAGACCCCCAGAGACTCCATCACACCCAATTTACAGGCCGATCCAACCTGCTTTTCAATATGAATGGCTGGTCTTGGGTCATGCTGCACAACTTCCTAAATCCACTCAAACAAGAAACAGCTGGCCTCAGTGAGTCCCAGGCTCAGCACTAGCAGTAATCGGCCTAGATTCACAGCTTGCTTTCATCTGGGAATCACCAAGCCCAGCCATCTCAGATTGCTTTATAGTTCAGGCAGGGTGACCTGGGAAAAATACAGGTGGGGGCTGACCTTGACTTGCACCACCCAGGAAATCCCAGAGAAAGCACAACCAATGAACAGCTACACACCACATCAAAACACCACCACCCTGTCCCTGTACATCTGATCCTCCATGGAGGACAGAGGTCGGTAGTGAGTGGTCATAGTCAATTCTTCCAGCTCGTTGGTCTGAATAAATCCCTTCCATTGATCTGCCAACAGCAACCAAGGCTCAACTACAAGGGGACAGTGTACTCAGCCCACACAAAGGACACACCTCAAGTACCTAGCTTGGGTGATAGAGAAGGCTATGCCACTGCACCTTACAGGACATCTACTACATTAGGCCATACTACCAAAACATGGAGTCAAAGCTTTATCTAATACATAGGAAAAAAACAAACAAACAGGAATGCTGACAAAATGAGGAAACAAAAAAACATGGCCTAAATGAAAGAACAGATTGAAACTCCAAGGGGGAAAAAACAAAAAGCTACACAAGATGGAGATAAGCAATCTATCAGATGCAGAGTTCCAAACACTGGCCATAAGGATAGTCAAGGAACTCAGTGAGGACTTCAGCAGCATAAAAATAATCTGGTCAGAAATGAAGGATACACTAATTGAAATAAAGAACAATTTATAGGGAAAAAACAGTAGAGTGGATGAAGCTGAGAATCAAGTCAATGGTTTGGAACATAAGTAAGCATAAAACAACCAATCAGAACAATAACAAGAAAAAGAATTCTGCAAAAAGAGTATAGTATAAACAGATTCTGGGACAACTTCAAGGGGTCCAACCTTTGCATCATAGTGGTGCCAGAAGGAGAAGATAAAGAGCAAAAAATTAGAAATATGTTGGAAAAAATAATGAAAGAACACTTTCCTAATTTGGTGAAGGAAATAGACATGCAAATCCATGAAGCACAGAGAGTCCCAAACAAGATGGATGCAAAGAGGCCCACTTCAAGACACATCATAATTATAATGCCAAAGGTCAAAGATAAAGAGAGAATCTTAAAAGCAGCAAGTGAAACAAAGTTAGTTACCTACCGAGGAGTTTTCATAATACTGTCAGCTGATTTCTCAAAAGAAACTTTGCAGGCTAGAAGGGTTTGAGGAGAAATATTCAAAGTCATAAAAACAGGGACCTACGCCCAAGATTGCTGTACTCAGCAGTTATCATTTAGAATCAAAGGGAAGGTAAAGAGCTTCCCAGACAAATAAAAGCTAAAGAAGTTCATCACCAAACCATTATTATGTGAAATGTTAAAGGGACTTATTTAAGAAAAAGAAGATCAAAACTATGGACAATTATGGCAATGATACATATCTATCAACAATAGAATCTAAAAACCAAACTAAGCAGACAAGTAGAACAGAAACAGAATCATGGATATGGAGAGCGTTTTGATGGTTTCCAGATGGAGCGGATGTGGGTGAATGCATGAAGAGGTTAGGGGATTAAGAGGTACAAATAGGTAATTAGAGAATAGCCATGGGGATGTAAAGTACAGTATAGGAAATAGAGTAGCCAAAGAACTTATATGCCTGACCCATGGACATGAACAATGCTGTGGGGATTGCCTGAAAGACTGGGCGCTGCTGAGTGGAGGGGAACAAATGGAGAAAAATCAGTACAACTGTAATTGCATAATTAATAAAAAAGAAATTTAAAAAAACATTCAACATTTTTGTATGCCAGTGTAAATAATCTGATATAGTGAGAGAAATATGCTGATTGAAGAGTAATACTAAAGCAAAATCTTTTAGTTGATAAGAAGCAATGTTTCATGTAGACAAGCGAAGGGGTTGACCTCAGTTGGGAGAGCAAACAGTTGACTCACCTAAGTCACAGTAATAGTCAAGTATGAGAGTACAAATATCAATATGATAGCTATGGTGGAGGGTGATACTCTTTAATTCCATTTTCTCAGTAAATTAAAGTCTACAGTCATCAGTTGAGAACAATAATGAGAAAGATGTTAAAGGCTTATGATGAGAAAGAAAGGTAAAGTAATTATTTAGCAGGTTGGAGGAGTGATCAGTCCTAAGGAATATAGTAGGATTCTGGGCAGTAGCACTAAAAGTCCACTTGAGGGTAATGCTTATAAACTTAGAATATGACCAGTTACTTTATTTTTGTTGCAATTGTAATTGAAATTGTTTTCTTAGTTTGTCTCCCTGATAGTTCATTATTGGTGTATAAAAGTGTCACTAATTTCTGAATATTAATTTTGTATTCTGCTACTGTACTGAAATCATTTATTAGTTCTAGCAGTTTTTTGGTGGGGACTTTAGAGTTTTCTTTATACAGTATCATGTCATCTGCAAGTAATGACAGTTTCACTACTTCCTTTCCAATTTGAATGCTTTTTATTTCTTCTTCTTGTCTGATTGCTGTGGATAGGACTTCCAGTACTGTGTCGAAGAAGTGGTGAAAAGGAACAGTCCCGTCTTGTTCCTGTTCTTAACTAAAAAAGCTTTTAGTTTTTCCCTGTTGAGTATGATGTAAATTTAACCAAGGAGGTAAATGACCTGTAATTAGAAAATTATAAGATACTGAAAAAAGAAAAAAAAAAAACAGAAACATATTAATAAGTGGAAACATATACCATGTTCATGGACAGGAAGAATTAATATTTTTAAAGTGTCCATGCAACCCAAATCAATCTGTAGATTTTTCTAAAGATTTTATTCACTTATTTAAGAGAGATATCAAGGTTGGAAAAAGAGAGGGAGAAGAATATTGATGCGAGAGAGGAACATCAATTGATCAGTTGCCTCTCATACTCACCCTGAACAGGGACCAAACCCACAACCCAGGAATGTGTCCCGACCAGGAATTGGACTTGTGACCTTTATCTTTGCAGGATGATGCCCTACCAACTGAGCCACAGAGGTCAGTACCAGTTTATACATTTAATGCAATTCCTATCAAGATACCAATAGCATATCTCACAGAACTAAAACAAATGTTACAAAAATTTTTGTGAAACCACAGAAGACCTCTAATGACATCAACAATCTTGAGAAAGAACAACAAATTAGAGGTATCATGATATCTGATATCAAACTATACTACAAGATCATAGTAAATAAAACAGCATGGTACTAACATAAAAACAGGTATATGGATCCATGAAACAGAATATAGAGCTCAGAAATAAACCCATGCCATAATGGTCAATTAATATTTGATAAAGGAAGCAAGAACACTCAATGGGGTAAAGACAGTCTATTCAGTAAATGGTGTGGAAAATTGAAACAATATCTGCAATAAAAAAAGGAAGGAAAGAAGGAAGGAAGAAAGGAAGGAAGGAAGGAAGGAAGAAAGAAAGAAAGAAAGAAAGAAAGAAAGAAAGAAAGAAAGAAAGAAAGAAAGAAAGAAAGAAAGAAAAAAGAAAGAAAGAAAAAAAACAATGGAGGGAAGGATAGAAGAAAGGAAGGGAGGAGAAAGAAACTAAACCACCTCCTTACACTATATAGCAAAATAAACTCAAAATTGACTAAAAACTTAATTCTAAGTCTCAGAACCATCAAAATCTCAGAAGAAATTATAGGCAGTAAAATCTCAGCCATTTCTCAAAACAATATTTTTTTCTGATACATCTCCTTGGGCTAGGGAAACAAAAGGAAAAATAAGTAGGACTACGTCAAACTAAAAATATTTTGCACAACAAATGAGACCATCAATAAAATGAAAAGGCAATCTACTGAGTAGGAGAACGTATTTGTCAATGATACATCTGATAAGAGGTTAATATCCAAAATGTATGAAGAACTTCTAAAACTCAACACCAAGAAAACAAACAATTCAATTTAAAAAATAGGCAAAGAACCCAAATAGACTCTTCTCCAAAGAGGACATACAGATGTCATTAATCATCAGAGAGATGCAAATTAAAATCACAGTGAGATATAACTCATGTCTGTCAGAATGACTATTAACAATAAATCAATAAACAACAAACATTGGTGAGGATGTGGAGAAAAGGGGACCCTCATGCACTGTTGGTGGGAATGCAGATTGGTGCAGCCACTGTGGAAAGCAGTATAGAGTTTCCTCAAAAAATTTAAAATGGAACCACATTATGATCCAGCCATTCTGCTTCTAGCAATTTATCTGAAGAAACCTGAAACACTGATTCAAAAGAATATATGTGCCCCTATGTTTGTTGCAGCATTATTTACAACAGCCATGATTTGGAAGCAGCTCAAGTGTTCATCAGCAGATAAGTGGATAAAAAAGCTGTGGTATACTTACACAATGGAATACTACTTGGATGTGAAAAAGAAAGAAATCTTACCTTTTGCAATAGCATAGATAAACCTGGAGAGTATTATGCTAAGTAAAATAAGCCAGACATAGAAAGAGAAATACTGTATGATCTCACTTATATGTGGAATCTAATGAACAAAATAAACTAACAAATAAAATGCTAACAGACTCACAGATACACAGAACAGACTGACAGCTGTTGGTGAGGTTGGGGATTGTATAAAAAATGTAAAGGGATTAAACAAAAAAAAACAGATACAGAGAGCAGTATGCTAGAGAAGAGGGGTTGGGGAGAGATAGAAGAAAGTTAAGGGAGGATAAATAGTGATGGAAAGAGACTCATATTTGGATGGTGAACACATAATATACAAATGATGTATTATACACTTGTACACTTGAAACCTATATAATTGTATTAACCGATTTCACCCTAATAAATTTAATAAAAGTTTTTAAAAGAACATGTTGAAATAGATAAGAATTTGAGCAATAGAAAAAATTAAAATTTTTAAATAAATAAAATATGGCCAGGTAACATATTTCTCCAGCCTCAATCACTTCTAAGATGCAGGCATATATTAAGAACTGGGTGTCTTCTACAGTGGGATTTTTCTAGGCTAGTTCAGAGGAAAAGGAGTCAAAGTTTTTGGGAATATATGTTAAGTAATAATTATAATTAGGCAACAAGGCATCTAAACTGGATACAGAGAAAAGTTAAGATACATAGGATTATGGCAAAATGAAAGGTGGATTATAAGACCAGCTAAAGACAAAGGAGTGTTCAGAATTCATACATTTGAGAGGGTGACTTAGATAGATAGGAGGCATTGGTCAAAGAGTAACATTATATAAAATTTACTTTATGGGGAGGAAACAGTTATTTCTAATGAAAGGTGTAGAGTATAAACCTGCAAATAAATAGCAGAGATCATTGGGAACAAGAACATTGGAGAAGAGGAGGACATGGAAATAAAGAAGCCAATATATTGTAAAGATCATCTAAGTGGATTCTAGAAGACCTAGACTTAAGACATTTCCAGTTAGAAGGTGATTTAGTCTGGGGGGTTTAATGCACAGCATTGTGATTTATTTAACAATGCTGAGTTATATACTTGCAAATTGCTAAGTGAGCAGATCTTAAATGTTCTCACCACAAAAAGAAATAATAATTATGTGATGTGATGAAGGTCTTAGCTACAGTTATGGTGACTGATAATCATATTGCAATGTAAACATATCTAATCAACACCTTGAACTTAATGTTAAATATCAATTATATTTCTAAAAAACTAGAAAAAGGGACAGAAGTGTTGAAGAGAGTGACAATTTGGGCATTAACATCTTCCTGTAATGTGGGGAGTAAGACAGAATCTAGAGATGACAACACTAGGAGGGCTAAAGAGTAAGAGAGAATAGTGTCATAAGCTGCAAAGCTGGGGTTTTTAGGAAGGATGGAGGGACAGTAGTCTTAATGGAGCAATAAGGCCTATTTTATAGGGGTTAATGAATTTAAAAATAGGCAACACTTGGAAAAGCTACAAGGAACAGTATTTTCAACTAAGGTCTAGATTTTGGTTAGAGCAAAAAGAAAGAGGTCGATAGGAGGCTCATAGAAGTGACTCATGGAGGAGTAAGAAAGGTAGAAGTTAGAACTCAGGTCTGGAAAGGTGATCTGGGAGTCTGGGGATTCTTTTGGAAATTCATGTAAATAGAAACAAAGTGCCTTGTACTATTATGTATGATGTTCTCCTGGCAGATTGAAGTGCTGGAGTTGTATTAGGAAGAAGGAAGGAGGAGGAAGGGTATTGCCAGGATTGGACAGCTCTCTAGGATTGCAGGGTTGTGATCAGGAACATGGGAATTTGGGGACCCTTTCTCAACTGCTAATGTCAACGTGGAGGCTGGAGGAGCAATATATTCCCATGTCTCAATAAAACAACTCTGGTTTGATGATGAACAATAAGTTATCTCCAAATAGAGTTCCAACCAAAGCTTTGTTTTCTAGGTTTCACCCATCTCCCCAGTGTTAGAGATACATTGGTCATCAGGTAATTCAACACACTTTGATTGTAGCTGCAAAAAGTTACATGTTTGGGATATGAGAAGACAGGAAATGTCATAGGGTGGAGGAGGAAATAAAAGACAGAGAGGTAAAAGAAAATGAGGTGAGGTACTGGAAAAAGATTAAAAGAGTCTTCTAAGGCTTATACTTCAGCCTCACAACAATGGGAAGCTGCTGAAAGGTTTTTGGCAGGGGAAGGGTATGATCAGATTTGCTTTTCAAAATGATTACTTTCCTTTGGAATATGGCATCTATTGACTTAAGCCTTCAAAACGAAATTGAGTAGCTCCTATTAAATTTATCAACTACAAACTAAATGGCTTAAGGAAAATTTTCTATAATCACCTTAAGCTCTAAATTAGAGAGTCACAATAATGTGATGATGTGGATAGTACAGTATATTTATGAGGTGTTAGAAAATTAAGGATAATTCATGTCAAGTATCTCCCATGTACTTGACACTTGAAAGTACCCAGTAAATGTTAGTTCTTTCAGAAGACACTTTTCTAGTACGCATTCACTAGAGTTAGACTTTTGCCATATATTAGTTTGGGAAAACATCCATAGTATTTTCTAAGAAAAAAAAAATAGAATATGTGGACTTTCAGAAAACAGCCCTTTGATTATAAACATAGCAGTCTGCACTTTATTGCTTAGGATAGATTTCTACCTCTTGAAATAAAAATGCTACTTCAGATGAGTGGTAAGTTCTCAGAAAAATTTATAATTATAAATATGAAAAGGCCTCTCTGTTCTTCATCCTAGTAAATATAGAAGAGAAAGTAAAGTCATTCAGAATTCATCATTCCACTTCCTTTATCATTTTTTGAAGACAGTCAATGGCACTGAATTTAAAAATTGCTTTTCTATCTCTTCAGCTTTTCTTTGATTTAAAATTAAATTTTTACTAGGAAAGGCATGAGCAAAAAAATTAGATAAATAAGACTTCAAAATTTAAAACTTTTTTTTCATTGAAGGACATTATTAAGAGAGTTAAACAACAGCATACAGAATGGATAAAAATATTTGCAAATTATGTGTATGATAAGTATCTAAGATGCATAATATATAAAGAATTCTTACAATCTAACAACAAAAAGGCAAACAACCCAATTTAAGAATGGGTACACATTAAGATCTATAGAGCATTCTATTTTTTTATCACTGTTTTTTTAAATAAAAATCTATATTAATCAGCTGCTCAGCTTCAGTGTCCACAGATAAATGCAAATTTAACAAACTATTCAATAAAACAGCATTTTTATTTTACAACTTTATAAATATATATCACTTTTGAGCCTTGTAGTGAAAGTAGATGTAAATAAATGAATGAATAAAGGCAAAAGAATTGAGGAGGCATTTCTCCAAATATATGCAAATGGTCAACAAGCACACTGAAAGATAACAAACATCATTAGTCATAAAAAAATGCAAATTAAACCCACAATGTGCTATCACTTCATATCTACTATGATAGCTATAAAATTTTATTTTTTTTAAAGGTTCTATTTATTTATTTCTGGTTTTATTTTTAAATTATATTTATTAATTATGCTATTACAGTTGTCCTGATTTTCCTCCTTTGCACCCAGGGACTCCCACTTCCTCAAGCAATCCACACACCATTGGTCATTTCCATGGGTCATGCATATAAGTTCTTTGGCTATTCCTTTCCCTATACTGTACTTCAGATCGCCATGACTATTCTATAACTACCTATTTGTACTTTATATTTCTTAATGCCCTCACTTCTTCACCTCTACCCCACTCCTCTCTCCCACCTGGCAACCATCAAAACACTCTCCATACCTATGATTCTCTGTTCTTCTTGTTTGTTTAGTTTGTTTAGTTTGTTTTTTAGATTCAATTGTTGACAGATATGTATTTTTGCCATTTTATTTTTCATAGTTTTGATCTTCTTTTGCCTAAATAAGTCCCTTTAACATTTCATATAAATAACACAGGGGAACAATTTTTAACATAATTCTGGTTGAGTTAGATTTTTCAACTGTTTTAGACTTAAATAGGCATGCTAACTTCAGAACTGCAGTTAGTGTTCCTCTGTCACGTCATTTTTTCTGAACAGCTTATTTTATTGCAACCACTCTAGGCTGGATCAAGCCTGGATTGAGGGAAGCACTAGCGCTCTCCTATTGGCTGAGAGCAAACCTCCCTCAAGTGGGGAGGGGTGGGGATGACCCTGGAGATCAGGATGAGGTTCATATTTGCTAGGCTATTCAGTTACACAGGAGACTGTGGTGAGAGGTGTGCCTCTCTATATAGTGACTTGTATTCAGAGGTGTAATCCGAGTTCTTGTCTGTATACAAGGAGTTAGCCGAATTTATTTTTTTGTTTACATACATAGTTATTTCCTTTCCTTCAGATTATGTCTGCCTCTGCTATTTCTCATCATAAGAGCCTAAACAACCTTGATTCATTTTGTTATATCTGTGGCAGTTTCAACATTCCCGGTCAAAGGAAAAACATCTGTGCATTTGTCAGACAAGCCTATTTTGCATATTTTAAAATAAAACTTGGTGATCAAGATAAGTCTTGGGCTCTTCACAAGGTGTGCAAGCAGTGTGTCAAGAGTTTACGGATGTGAACAAAGGGAACATGTGATCAATTGCCATTTGGTATACCTATGGTTTGGCAAGAGCCCAGAGATTGTGCAAGTGACTGTTACCTTTGTATAGTGAAAATGTCATGATATAACAAGAAAAATAAATGTAAAATAGAGTATCCTAGTCTACCATCAGCTATATGCCCAGTGCTTCATTCAGCTGAAATTCCACTGCTAATTTTCATTGAACTACCCTCTTTCAAAAAACAGGAGTATGGTGAAGAACTAAGTGACAGCAATGATGAAGATTTTGAAATTGAAGATGACTCAGTTTGTAAGGGATTTGATGAGCCTTAGTTGAATGATTTGGCATGAGATTTGGGACTATCCAAAAAAGGCTTCAGACTGCATGAGAAAAACTTGCTTGAAAAAGGAGTGAAGACATCCTACTTTCAATCAAGAGAAAGTGCATTTCTGCAGTACTTTTGAAGTGATGGTGGCTTTGTGTATTGCCATAACATACATGGTTTAATGGAGGAATTGAAAATTCCAATCTATAATGCAACTGAATGATGACTGTTCATCAATGGCTTACAGAGGAGCTTGAAGTGTGTCCTCCTTCACAATGGCAATTTATTTGGTGCAGTCCCAATTGGCCATTCAGTATGTTTTCATGAAGAATATGAAGACGTAAAGAGAGTCATTTGATCTGTTTCAGTATCACAAGCACAATTGGATCATCTGTGTTGACCTTAAAATAGTCGACTTCCTTCTTGGTCAGCAATGTGGATATACCAAGTATCCCTGTTTTCTGTGTATGTGGGCAGCAGAGCTTGTGAGAAGCATTGGGTGAAGTCGAATTGGCCTCCAAGAACTAACCTCAAAACTGGTGATCCAATCATTCTACATGAGCCACTTGTTGACAGAAAGAACATTATATTCCCACCTCTGCACATAAAACTGGGTCTTATAAAGCAATTTGTTAAAGCTTTGCCAACTGAAGAAGATTGTTTTTAGTACCTCATTTTGGCATTTCCTAGCCTGTCATTTGAAAAGATAAAATCCCTTAATATGTATGTTTGGTAGCAGAACTTTACTACTTGTACACAATTTGACTTACAGTAACAATATATAGCCTTTATATGAATAAAGTAACTCTAAATAAACAGTATATTCAGGTAAATTTTTTCTTTATTTTCCTTTATATGTACATTATGTATGATTTTTGGGACAAAGGGAAGGTATCCTGTACTTTAAAAAGTTGACGTGAGGAGAAGATGGCAGAGGAGTGAGGGGAGGCTGAGCTTTCTTGCTCCCGAGACCTGTCTGTAGTTTGGACTAATTGCAGACAGAACACTTCAGTTAACATCTAGATACTGGCAGGAGTTGAACCTTGGCACTGCTGGATCAGAGAAGATTGTCTAGGAGCAACCTGTTTGGTGAGGATAGCAGAAGAGAAAGGAACGAGATGGGATTTCTGACTGGGTTGGCTTCCTGAGCTGCAGCTGGCAGTACACAAAGACTTTTTAGTGACCCCAGGTTTCCCCAGAGAGGAATCAGGAGGAGAGCAGGGCTCTTCCCGCTGACACGCCACCAAAAAGAAAGGAGGAATTCCTATAAAGAGGGATAGATGACATAGAAGCAAGCAAGCTATCAGACATGGAATTCAAAATAATAGTAATGAGGAAGCTCGATGAACTTGACAAACTCAAAGAAAACTATAACAAACTCCAGGGGAACTATAAAGAACTCTAGACAAGCTACAGTGAACTTACTGAGAACTACACCAGAATAAAAAAGGACATAGAAACTATCAGCAAGAACCAGGAATAAATGAAGAATACAATTTCTGAACAGAAGAATGCAGTAGAATCAATCAAAAGCAGTCTAAATGAAGCAGAGATCAGATCAATGAGTTAGAGGACAATGTAGAAAAAAATTCCCAAACAATGCAACAAAATGAAAAAAGACTGAAAAAGAGTGAAGAAGGTTTAAGAGAACTGTGGGGCAACATGAGACAAAACAACATTAGAATCATGGGGATACAAGAAGGAGAAGAAGAGGAGCAAGGGATAGAAAACCTGATTGAAAAAGTAATGACAGAAAATTTTCCTAACTTGATGAGAGAAAAAGTCATGCAAGTCCAGGAAGCACAGAGGGTCCCAATGAAGATGAACCAAAAAAGGCCTATTCCAAGATACATCATAATTAAAATGGCAACATTCCAAGACAAAGAGACAATCCTAAAAACAACAAGAGAAAAACAGCAAATAACATACAAGGGAGCTCTAATAAGACTATTAAATGATTTCTCAACAGAAACACTACAAGCCAGAAGGGAATGGCAAAAAATATTTCAAGCTATGAAAAACAAAGGCCTACAACTGAGACTACTCTACTCAGCAAGGCTCGCTTTCAAAATGAAAGATGAAATAAGGAGTTTCTCAAAGGAAGACTAAAAGAATACATCTCCACCAAACCAGCATTGCAAGAGATGCTAAAGGGAATGCTGGAAGAAAAAGAGAGACAGAGAGGAACACAGGTACAAAGGGAAATGAATAAATACATGTCAACAATAACCTTAAATGTAAATGGATTAAATGCTTCAATCAAAAGACACAGGGTAGCAGAATGGATACAAAAACATGACCCACATATATGCTGTCTACAAGAGACACACCTCAAAAGAAAATATTTACACAGACTGAAAGTGAAGAGATGGAAAAACATATTCCAAGCAAATGGACATGAAAAGAAAAAGCTGGGGTAACAATACTTATATCGGACAAAAGAGATTTCACAGCAAAGGCCATAAAAAGAGACAAGAAGAACATTTTATAATACTTAAGGGAACAATCCATCAAGAAGATATAACCCTCGTAAACATATATGCACCCCACATAGATGCACCAAAATATATAAGGAAAATATTGGAAGACTACAAAAAATATATCGATAGCAACACACTCATAGTAGGGGACTTTAATATCCCATTGTCAACAATGGACAGATCTTTGAAGCAAAGGAACACCAAAGATATTGAGGCATTGAACAACACACTAGATCAAATAGACTTAATTGACATATATAGAACTTTTCACCCCATAGAAGCAAAATATACATTCTTTTTGAATGCACATGGGACATTTTCAAAGATAAACCACATGGTAGGACACAAAACAAGCCTCAACAAATTCAAGAAAATTTAAATTATATCAAGCATCTTCTCAGATCACAATGCCTTGAAACTAGAAATCAACCTCAAGGAAAAAACTCAGACATTCAAACTCATGGAGAATGAATAACAATGCGAAAGTTTAAGGATAAAGAGAAAATCTTAAAAGCAACAAGAGAAAGTAGATAATTATCTACAGAGGAGTCCCCATAAGACTGTCAGCTGATTTCTCAAAAGAAACTTTCCAAGCTAGAAGGGACTGACAAGAAGTATTCAAAATGATGAAAAGCAAGGACCTACAATGTGGATTATTCTATCCAGCAAAACTATCATTTAGAATTGAATGGCAGATAAAGTAGTTCCCAGACAAGGTAAAGCTAAAGGAGTTCATCGTTACCAAGCCATTATTATATGAAATGTAAAAGGAACTTATTTAAGAAAAAGAAGATTACATATATGAGCATTAAAATGGCAACAAATTTATAACTATCAACAACTGAATCTAAAAAATGCAAACGAAGCAAAACAAGCAGAACAGGAACAGAATCATAGATATGGACATCACTTGGAGGGTTATCAGCTGGGAGTGGGAAGCTGGAGAATGGGGGAAAAGGAGCAGGGATTAAGAAGTATAAATTGGTAGGTACAAAATAGACAGGGGTATGTTAATAGTAGTATAGGAAATGTGGAGCTGAATAACTTACACACATGACCCACGGACATGAACTAAAGGATTGGGGGGCATTGCTGGCGGGAATGGTAGTACAGGGCAGAGGGGGACAAAGGAAGAAAAATTGGGACAATTGTAATAGCAAAATCAATAAAATATACTTTTAAAAAACAATAGAAGACACTAGTTAATTCCTGGCTGGTGTGGCTCACTAGGTTGAGCACCAGCCTGAGAACTGAAGGGTGGCTGGTTTGATATGCCTGGGTCCCTACTTGGGCGCCAGCAAGAGGCAGCCAATCCATGTGATGTTCCTCTCTCTCCCTTCCCCTCTCTCTAAAAAAATGAATAAAATCTTAAAATAATTAAAGATAAATAAATAAGAAGTATAAAACTCCATTAAATGAGATAACAGATAAGTGTAAGAATAAAGAGGGCAACAGTAATGGAGGTAGAGAAAATGAGTCAGAGGAACTCAGGGGACAGTGTATAATACCAGGTAATTGCCTGGCCTGAAATAAAGTCTGAACATGAGTCTGACCTTGCAACATCCTCCTGAAGGATCTTATTTCCTTAAGACTCAGGCAATCTTAGAGGTAACACTTTAGTAAAACTAAAGATGGAAGCAGATTTCTGTCAATTCAGGCAATAGAAGGATCTGAATCTGTTAGGTTATACTGAGTTTATATAATTGCCCTAGAGTTTTGCAGTTTATATTCCAAATTATTCACGTTTTTTTACCTGAAATTGACAAAAACTGCTATTGAGGAGAGAAAGAGAAAGAATACAAAGGCAAGACCCCAAAGGTGGCTGGCACACCACATGAAACCACAATCTTCAGCTACATGTGGCCCAGGGAAGCGACAGGACCCAATGCAGGAAACCTAGTTTTTTTACATCAAATCTTGTTTATAAATAAAAAACTACATCTAATGTCACGACACCTAATCATTTACTTCTGAGTTTTGTTTCTCTTTTCATTTTCAACTACCTAATTACTATAAAGGCCTACAAGATCTTAGTGCTAAACTGTCATCTCCAGAACAAATGGTTAATGTATACTGTAAACCAACAGATCAGTAAAAATACCTGACCTTGGGAATGCAGACTGGTGCAGCCACTATGGAAAACAGTATGGAATTTCCTCAAAAAACTAAAATGGAACTGCCTTTTGAACCAGCGATTCCACTGCTAGGATTATACCTGAAGAATCTGGAAACACCAATTCAAAAGAACGTATGCACCCCTATGTTCATAGCAGCACTGTTTACAATAGCCAAGTGCTGGAAAGAGCCTAAGTGCCCATCTGTAGATGAGTGGGTTAAAAAACTGTGGTACATTTACACAATGGAATACTATGCAGCAGAAAGAAGGAACTCCTGCCATTTATGACAATATGGAGAGAACTAGAGAGAATTATGCTTAGTGAAATAAGCCAGGCAATGAAAGAAAAATACCATATGATATCACCTGATACAGGAGACTAATGAACAACACAAACAAATAAACAAAATTGAACAAGAAACAGAGTAACAATTATCAGGGGGGAGGAGGGAGGGAGGGAGGGAAGCGGGTAAGAAGGGGAAGGGTTTAATAAAGGAACTAGTATAAATAACCCATGAACATAGACAACAGGGTGGGGATTGACTGTGGGAGACGGGGTGGGCTGGGTGGGGGGTAGCAATGAAGGAAAAAGTGAGACAATTGTAATAGAAAAAAAATAAAAATAAAATTTAAAAAAATCACCTGACAATATTATAAAACAGCTTATTTCTGACTGAGTGAAACATTGTTTTAGCAGATACTAAGATAAAAATTTGCTACAGATTTATTTCCTAATGCATTCCAATAGCATATCATGCTTATGTCAATGACAGAACATTGGCCTGCATTAGACATGTCCATCTGCACCATTAGACCATGAGTTCTTTTCCTGTTTTTATAACCTCAGTGGTCATCATAGTGTAGAGAGGCAGAGAAGAAATGTTCATTAATGAATGAATGAATAGGTTAATTAAGAGATGTATACATTCATCCATTTTCATTCCTTTGAGCTTTTTGCCAGTATTAAAATATTCAAATAGTTTTCTTAAAGGATGGCTATTGGACATTTTGTCCATACATTGTCAACTATTTACATGTTAGAAATATCTAGATATTTGATATTATGAATCTCAGTGACTAAATATTAGACTTCTCTAGATATTTTTGATGTGGTTAGGTACAATCATTTTCTTTGTGAGTACTATTTAACTCCCTTTTATATAAAACTAAGAAATAGGATTTCTAATCCAGTTTCTTTCTAGATAAGAATGATTCTGTACTGGGTAAATCAGTATGCTGATTACACACAATTTCTATGCTGTTCCTTCTGAGCTGAAATATCCTCTAGCTCTGGAAAATTACCTGAAATTTCTGCTCAAGATTTGCCTCTAAGAATTTGTGTCATCAAGGGTTACTGTGGCCTGGTTTCCTGCCTTTAAAGTGATTTTCCTTGGTCAGAAGTATTCATAAGCTGCACTATACCTCTACAAAAGTGCTGTCTTCTCACCCTTGAGAAATAATAACAAAAGTAAGTGGGGAAGAAGTAGAGTCTTGGAAGCTATTTAAAACATGCTTTTTTACATTCAACTACATTAAAAACTTGCTTAACAGGTATTTTTAGCAAGTACATTTTATTACCTGGCAGGTCAATATAAACACAATAAAGTAATGGTAAATACTCAAACATTTAACATTGATTAGACACATTAAGAAATCTAAACTACCTTTAAAATCATAGAAAATGTGTTATTATAAAGTTGTTTAAATATTGAACATACATCTCTTTAACCAAAGTCTCAATTTCTTAAATACGTAATATATGAACCTTTATGTATGAATGTATATACATATAGATATATAATCATAAATATAATTTTTTCAAGTAACTATATAATCAATTTTATATTATACATGTTTCTGACATATTTACTTCTATTTAAAGAGGTTGGTACAAACTATCATTTATATCTTTAGAATCAAATGTTTGACTGTTACTATGGCAAATACCAATCTTATGGCCAAGTCACAGGGCTGGAAAAAGTAACTGAGAATTGGACATGATATATATAAATATATTGTTTATGAATATTTGTTATTATTAACGCCAGCTGAATAATTTTGTCTCATGCCAGAAACCAGTTTTCTGGCCTCCAGAATGTTCTAATGAATAAAGTAGATCATGCTAACATACACAGGTTGGCAAAAGTAGGTATACAGTTGTTCATATGGAAAAAGACTTGCAGGTTATGATTATTACAAAGCTTTACTAACCCTGTTTCATGTACTCACAATTGTAAAATTGAGCAAAAGCAGCAGTGGTTAAGAACACATAAAAATGATATTGCTCTCTTATAGGACAAAGCAACTGTAACAAGCCCTGTGAGTCTGTTACTCTTTTTATTTTTTTAATTTTATTTCTTTATTTATTTACTTTTAAGTATATTTTATTGATTATATTGTTACAATAGTTCCAACTTTTTCCCCTTTGCTCCCCTCCACCCAGCACGCCCCCCAGCAATCCGCCCCCCAATTCCATGCCCATGGGTCGTACATACAAGCTCTCCCACTTCACCCTTTCATATATTCTTCTTCCTTTTTTAAAATAATCAATTAATTATTTATTTATTTTAAAAATAAAAAAATAACACTCCCTTCCTCTCAGACTTAAGACCCTTTATAATCTTATAAAGGACAATGGGTGAAGGTCTCAAGCTCCTCTAGCTGCTTCAAGCTGGGCATGGTCATCGTCCTACCTACCCTTGGGTCCAGAAATCCCTAATAAGAGTGGGGCTGTGGAGGGGAGGGTGGCCTTCCCACATGGGGAAGGATTGTGCAGACTCCAGGTCAGTTGGCGGTCTCCAGACAACGGCGTGCTTGGTTTAACAGGCTGGCATCCTTGCTGTATTCTGGGGGCAACAGGTTTGGCAACAGGGTTAAAGGCATCATTCAATCCATAACCACTAGATGACAAAAGACAGGTATTAATTTTTTAATGTCCCACATTAGGGAAAAGAAGGGCTTCTTTGGAGGAAGGTGTGCCAGGCACATCTCACTTGTCCAAAACCCTTTTGCCCATTATACTTAGTTTGGGCTGAGGGAAATATTTCGGTTTACCCCATCTAAGACCACTGGGCTCTTTCTGTCCAAGCCATTAGGATAGAAAAGAGAAACCAGTTTTAAAGTGAAGTCCACAGACCACCCCATTCTTCACCAACCCAGCCACTTAGTTCAGCCAAATCGTTGAGTCTCAGGAAGCAGCGCTGCAGACAGGATTAAGTGAGGTCTATACATACAGACTCTGACTCCAAAAAACCTCCGCTGCCTTGCGGCATACCTCTTCAGGGGAAAGGCTAAGGGAGTAAACCCCGACAGAAAATCCGGAGCCGGAGTCCCTAAGGCGGTTTGACGTTGTAGTCAACACCGGCAACTCCTGCGGCGCACCTGAAGCCAAGCTGTATTGACTCCGTCTTTCCCTTGGACCCTTCAACTGCAAAGAGAGGGGGGGTCTGCTGCATGGGCAACAGCAGACCCTCCATATCACCCTGCCCAGGCTCTGTAGCTTCAGCTTCACTGGAGAGGACACTCCAGCGTCATCGCAAGATGTCGATTCAACACGGGAGGAGACAGATACCGTGTCACTCCCGAGTCGGACTGCACAGCCATTCTCGGCGGTGCAGATAGACTCTTAAGAAGCTACACCATCGTCTCTCGAGACGGACGGCTGCCGATGATACATACAGACAATCACTCAGGTAATGAGATCATAGGCTTATGCCCTTTGAAAACAGACAACACATGTTAATTTATGTAACATAATCCACAAACAAGTCTCTAAATATGTAAGACTGTCTTATTGGGAGAGTCTGTTACTCTTATTGTTGTTTTTGTTACTGTTTTCTTCAAAAGGCCCCTTTATGAGAATTAAACTAAAATCACTTAAACCATCAGGGTTCATCAAATGTCAACAAATGAATATATCATATCTCCATGTTTAACTTCCAATTATTAACTATAAGTCATCAAAGAAAGTCAACTGGATATATAGAAGTGGTAGAGTATCATCCTATGTACTATACAACCCTGTGCAGATTCATAGGGAAACCTCTCTATTCTTTGACTGTCAGAGTTGAGATTCACAACTTGCTAAAATATTGTTAAACTGCACTATGTTAGAGAATTTTCAAAAATATAATTATTACTCTCATGCAGATATAAAATGAACTTATGTGAAAGATTAAGCCAAGTCTAAACACACTTAAGAATTTATGTGTATACAAGCTTTTTGACAAAAAACAAAGTTAGATAATATAATTGCTACATTAAATATAAAACTGATTTAAATACAATAAGGCCATAGACCACAATCTCTAGGTTAAGTGATGAACAGACAGAAGTTACTTGCATCTTTAACAGGCAAAAATCTATAGTTAACCTTTTCTTCTACAAAGCTACATTATCCAGACAAAAGCTTAGCACTGCATTAAAAGAATATTGGGTAATCTTTAGCTTATTTCCAAGTTTCAGATAAGTTTTCTAATAACTTCATAGAAATAGTGTGTCTGAGTTTGATACATATTCAACAATCTTATATTACCATGTTCTTAAGTCTACACAACAAAGTAGAAGAAAATTCTACACCACAGTAATATTAATAATCCAAAATATTATAGAAAAAACTGGTTTCATATAATTTAATATCCATTTATTCAACAAATATTTTAATAATTATAATAATAATAAACATTTATAAAGACCTTTCTGTGTTCCAGATACTGTGTCTTACATCTTATTTAGTACTCACCAAAACTTTATGGAATAGCTGCTGTGGTCATCTTGACATTATTATTAACTGCCAACTTACAGAGCTTCAGTACCTTGTCCAAACTTTTACCTGGTAAGCGGTGGAGCAGAAATACAAGCCAATGTCTGTGGGGTAACAGAACCCACACTTCTAACTCATAGAAGTGTTTCCTGAGTACAAGCCACAATGGTTGATAAGATACAGCTTCTGTCTTTAAGGAACTCAGAGTCAAGTGTGGGAGGTGAATAACCAACTGTTCATTATAAAATATAAAGTTATGATGTGGTAAGTATAGATAGAGGGTACAAGGTTATATGATTGATGTGCTGAGCCCAATTTTGAGGGTCATGAGAGGTTTTATAAGAGGATATCTTCATAAATATCATTTAGTTTGTAATGTGATTTAATTTTATTATTATTTTTACATTCATTAAACCCACCATGACTAAACCCAAAGTTGAAACCTAGTACCAGCCTATCTTTGTTATTTTTTCCTTAGCTATAAAAGGAGGTGGGGAATGCCAACAAAAAGTGTGAACAAGTACCCTGGTCTTGTAAAGTACCATTATTTTCAAGGTATAACATAAAAACATTTTTACTTTTGAAATAAAAATTAATCATTGTAATACTTAGAATTTTAACCCTTAATATTTTTATAAATTGATTATGACATTAAGTTTATATAGTAACAGCATCTTAAATTTCATAACATGAATCAATATATCTTAGGCATTAAAAAGGAGAAATATGTCAACTGAGAAATTATATTCAGCCCAAATGTTCATCTAAGGTGACACCCAGTGATACTTTCTAATCTTGGTAGACTTCAGTACTTTCAATTAAGAGTGTCCCTTAAGATACTTTTAGAGGAACCTCCTGATAATGCTTAAACCTTGCCAGAACCTGTTGAAGTACATGATTTCTACTGATCTCTCTGATTCACTGGCCTCTTTGTGCCATCTAGTGAACATTTATAAACTATTAATTGAAAATTAAGTCCAGGAAAAGCTTTTACTGGAGATGTGCAATTTAATGATATTTAAGGCATATAATTTGTTTAAATCCATATGCCTTTGCTATTACTGAATAAATATTAATGCCCTTTCCATAAAATTAATAGTCTCAAAAATAAAGATTTTATGAATACTACATTAAAAATAATTTTAAAGTATTAAAAACTGGTTTTATTTTTATAAAAGAGCACTTCTATTACATTTTACTTTTTTTATAGTTTTCTTAATATACTCCCTCTACATTTATGTCTGTCATGCCCTTTACATGAATGCAAAGACATTTCAAATAAGATACATTTTACTTCTTTGCTTAGCTGGAAAATAATTATTCATTTTTATTTTCTCACTTGATTCATCTTAATTTACTGATTCTACTAGTTACATACTGAAAAATATTGCTTAAATATTTCTAAAGATGTTAAGTTTTGATTATATTTTAGGTGCAGGTTGGTGGTATGAGCTTCAGGGGGCAAATATCACTTTCCTTATGTGTTTCTTTCTTTTACTATTACCCTTGCTCCTGACACCCAAGGCTTAAAAAAGCTACTCTTTTATTACTTTTAATCTTTATTGCATTTTTTTACATTAGCTTTCATTCCCTTTATACCCCCTCCTCCCAGCAATCACCACACTGTGTCCATGTCCCTGAGTCCTTTTTCTTTTTTGCTCAATCTCTCCACCTCCTAACCAGCACCCTCCCCTCAACACACACACACTAGCTATCATCTTGCTCTCCATCTGTTCATTAGTTCAAATGGTACTTCTCTTTCCCTGGCTGGCTTATTTCATTTAGCATAATGTTCTCCAGGTCCATCCATATTGTCCCAAAGGGTAAAATTTTCTTCTAAAAAAGCTACTCTTGCTATAATTTGATTTCATGTTATTAAAGAAAGTCTTCTGAAAGATCTAATGCAACATAGTTATTACAGTAGGCAGCAAGTTATTAACAAAAAGAAAGGAAGCAAACATTTGATTGAGCTGGATTAACTAGTAAGGAACCGTTTCCCAGTCACTCCAAGAAAAGCCAGCATCACTCTGCTGAACAGATAACATCAGAGTGGGCAGGAAAGACCTGTTTTCCAATCACCCAAGGGAAGAATCCACAGTCCCCTGGTTTAATGGGAGAGGGAGAAAGGTGAGGTGAAGTTTTTTTACATGTGCAGTAAAAGCCAAAATGGAAACCATAAAGGGAAGGAGACCACCCTGGGAAAATCTTGGGCAAAGACTGGATAGGATAAGGGCACAACCCCAGAAGATCCAAGAAAGGAATTGGATAGGGGAAGGGCACAAGCACAGGCCTGGAAAGCCAGAAAAGGGATTGGATAGTTTGAAAGAGAGCCTGTTCTTTTTCCCAAGCCCAATGAAACATAGTGATACACAAAGGTCTACCTCCGGGAACAGCCTGGTGGCCCTGGTGGAATGCAGGTGGGGAAATGAGGCACAGAGCAATTAAGTAAGTTGCCTGAGGTCACACAGCTAAGCATTTTAATGTCAGCTGGGAGCAGAGACTGAGGTGGACTACTGAAGCCTCAGGTGATGGTGCTGCAGTTCTGGGCCCTGACCCTCACTGGCCTGGTGATCATTAGTGCAGGCCGGCAGTTCAAAGCTAGATTTCTTCTTAAGCAAGACAGAGCTGAACCACCTGGTCCTGGATGAGACATCGGGAGTGGGGGAAGACCAGCAACTTCAACCAGCTTCTGTTGCTGAACCCACCAGTGAAGTGCCTCCTTGAGTGTGGCAGCCTTTTCAAGGGCATCTGTGCCCTGCACGCTCATTCTGCACTAAATAAACTTGTCACTAGCACTCAAATCCTCCATCTTGAGTGTGCCTGAAATGCTTTTATCATGACACTGCAAAAACCTATATCCTCCAGTAACATAGTTAACAAACTATAACTTGTAATAGAAAAGCCAACTTCCCGTACAGCCTTTGTGTTTTCCTTTATACCTGCCTAAATCATCATTTTGTTGCTAACACCAGTGTGGGAAAGCTTACTCATCTCTGCAAAAAAGGAATAGAGAGAAATTTCCAAAACTTGATAAAGACCATATACAGAAAACCAATACTAAAATACTTAATGGCAAGAATCTAGAAACTTTCTTGCTAAGATTATGAGCAAGGCATAAATGTCCCTCCTCACCACTCCTTTTCAATATCTTACTAGAAGTCCTAGTTAATGCAAAAAGACAAGAAAAGAAAGTGATATGTATACAGATTAGAAAGGAAGAAATAAAATAGCATTTTTTGCATGTGACACGATTAGCTATGTAGGAATAGAATGCAGAATTGTGGTTACCAGGAGCTGAGGAGGGAAAATTGGAAAGATGCTGTTTAAGAGTACAGACTTGCAACCAATAGATAAGAAATCCTGGAAATCTAATAATGCACAGCATAGTGATTATAGACAACAATACTATATTATAAACTTCAAGGCTATTGAGATACCCAATCTTAACTGTTCCCACGACAAGAAAGATAGGATAATTATATGACATGATGGAATTGTTAGCTAATTGTGACAGCTAATGTGATATGATAGAGGTGTTAGCTACAGTGGTAATCATATTGCAACATATAAATATATCATATCAACATGTTATGTACCTTAAAATTACACAAATGTCAGTTACAGCTCAATAGAAAACTAACTCAAAATGGATCAAAGACATAAATGTAAAATGAAAATTATAGAACTCCTAGAAGACTACATAGAGAGATCTAAATGACATTCTGCTTGGTGATAACTTTTAATATAATGCCTAAGGCATGATACATTAAAGAAATAATTGATAAGTTAGATTTTATTAAAATCAAAAACTGCTATGTGAAACAAAGTGTCAAGAGAATAAGAAGTCAATTTACAGGCTGGGAGAAAATATTTGCAAAAGATATATTTGATAAAGAACTGTTATCTAAACTATATAAATGATTCTTAAAACTCAACAATAGAAAAAGGAAAATTCCTAGTTTAAAAACGGGCAAAAGACATATTAGTAAAAAAGATATACAATGTCAAGTATATAAAGAATTGCAAATTAAAAGAATGACACCGCAACATACCTATTAGAATAGCTAAAATCCAAGACACCGACCACACCAAATTTTATAGGGAGGTGGAGAAACAGGAACTTTCATTTATTGCTGGTGGGAATAAAAAACGCTACAGTCACTTTAGTAGATAGTGTGGTAGTTTCTGAAAAAATTAAACGTACACTTATCATATGATCCAGAAAACATGCTTCTTAGTATTTACCCAAAACTTATGTTCACTCAAAAACTTGTACATAGATATTTATAGTAACTTTATTTATAATTGCCAAAACTTGGAAGCAATCAAGATGTCCTTCAAAATTTAGTGAGTAAACAAACTGTTGTATAACCATACAATAAAATATTATTCAGTACTAAAAAGAAATGAGCCACAAAAAGACCTGGAGGAAACTAGTATAAAAATGCTACATACTGTATAATATCAAATACAAGGCATTTTTAAAAAAGCAAACTTTGAAGACAGTAGGAAGGTCAATGGTTGCTGGAAGTTTGAGGGGTGAGAGAAATGCATAGATGAAACATTGGAAATTTGGGGGTCAGTGACAATACTCTGTATGCTTCTATAATGGAGGCTATATGTCATACTATTGTCCAAACACATAGAATGTGTAACACCAAGAGTGAACCCTAATGTAAGCCATAGGCTTTGGGTGATAATGATGTGTCCATGTAGGTTCATTTCTTTGTAACAAATGTACCATTTCGGCATGGGATGTTGATCTTGGATGAGGCTGTGCATGTATGGGGGCAGGGAGAAAATGGGAACTCTTCGTCCTTTCCATTCGGTTTTGCTGTGAATAGAAACTGTTGAGTTTCACAGTACCATAATAAATTTAGTCACACAATTTTGTTTGTTTCCCAATGCATATAAGTTATGTTTACATTATACTATGGTTTATTAAGTGTGCAATAGCATTATGTCTAAAAAAATATATATGCACCTCATCTAAAAAATATTTCTTGCCCTTGCCAGGTGGCTCAGTTGGTTAGAGCATTGTCCCAGACACACACACACACACACAAAAAAAAAAACATTGTGGGTTTGAGTCTCGGTCAGAACACATACCTAGGTTGTGAGTTCAATCCCCAGTCAGGATGTGTACTGAAGGCAACAGATCAATGTTTCTCTCCCTTTCTCTCTCTCTCTATCTCTCAGTCTCACACATACACACTCTCTCTCCCTTCCTCTCACTCTAAAATTAAACATATCCTCGGGTGAGGATTAAATAAATTAGATAAACAAAATAAAACAAATAATTAACTGAATAAAATAAATAAAACAATAAATTAAATTAAATAATAAAATAAAATTTATAATATTGCTAAAAATGTTAACCATCACATGAGCCTTTAGTAATTCAGAATATTTTTGCTGGTAAAATGTCTTGCCTCAATATTGATAGCTGCTTACTGATTGGGGTTTTGGTTGCTGAAGGTTGGAGTGGCTATAGCAATTAAAAAAAAAAAGATAGCAATAAAGTTTGCCACATCTATTGACTCTTTTATGAATGATTTCTTTATAGCATAAGATGCTGTTTTATATCATCTTTGAACAAAACAAACAAATGAGCAAAATAGAACCAGAGGCATGGAAACAAGGGACAGACTGACAGTGACCAGAGGGAGGGGTAAGGGGGGGAAGGGTCTAGCCAAGGAACTAGTATTAATGATCCATGGACATAGACAACAGGGTGGAGACAGACTGTGGGAGAGAGGGGACATAGGCAGGGCAGGGGAGAGCAATGGGGGAAGTATGGGACAACTGTAATAGAACTGTTACAGAATTGGGGTGTCCAAAAAAACCCAGAGCTTGCAGCTGGGGGATGGGGAAAAGGAAGCAGCTTTTAGGATGCCTTTGCATGTCTGGGACTAGTGGCTGGCAACATTGTTGCACAAATGGCTTTGAAACTTCCAAGGCCCAGGAAGATGCAAGGGGTCTTGGACCATGGGATGGTACTGAAAGAGCGGACAGAGCCTGCATAGCGTTCTGCGAATGGTCAGAACTGGTTGCCACATCCACTGTGTCAGAGGATGCAGTCGGGGATTTAAAAAGCAGCTGAAGACATTTTATCGGGGGCTCTTGCCATGCGGGTTTGAGAAGGAGAGGAGATCCACGCAGTTCTGGATTGAAAGCTGGCGGGCACCACAACACAGAAAGACCTCCCCTATAAGAACTGAATGATTGGCAGCTACCGGTAAAGCTGAACTGTGTCTAGGAAGTAGGGAAACGGTATTTCTAACTTTTCTAAAACTAGCCTGATTTGGTAGGGAGAGGCAGAACTATGTGTTTGTGGGTGTTTTAAAGAACATAAGACTTAAAAGCAGAAATCTGCAAATAATCTAAATCTATATAACTGTTAAATAAACAGTTTTTTTTTTCTTTTCACTAAACTCTGGTATTGAGAGTTATAATTCTGGCGGCGGGCAATCAGGCCCCTAACTAAACAGCCCATGGGTTCTGTTTTCATCGGAGCAGCCCAGGCGTTCTGTTACAGAACAACAATAAAAAAAAAATGGAAAAAAGAAGATGCAAGCCATGAGAGATTAATTTAAAAAATAAAAATAAAAAATAAAAGCAGTTACTTAAAAAGCCTGTCAAGTCACAGCTTTGATCACTTAAGCCTATCAATTAAGGCTAAACTCTAACACCTGAATTTTCCTACCTTTTCACATGTTAGTTCCTGTAGGGTTAGCTTACAACCTAAAACAATATGACATGCAAAAGCTACACAATTTGGAAGAATGGCAGGCTTCTGCCTCAGAGCCTGTTCCCTCTAGAATACCCAAAGAATAAACCTGCCACCCTCTGCCAGGCCATCCCAATCCTAGGCTGTGCCTGGAGTTCCTTCCCATACAAAATACTGTTGGAAAATTTAGGAAGCTGCAGCACGATCATCCAGGCATCCTCAAGGTAGAACATGAGAGCTTGAGAACCTGAGCCTGGCCAAAGCCAGAGTCTGAGACAGAGCCAGCTCAGGAGCCAGAAAAGCTCATAAGACAAAGAGGCAGCCCTCTTTATTTCCATTGACTCTGGAGGCATTCAGCTTCTCAGCCAATCCTGTCCTAGACTGCTTTCCATTGCCTTGGTAAACTCCTCCTATGGCTCCTCCTACTTCTCCTCAGTAATCTTAATTAGGTCTCTCTCTCCAACTCATGTTATTTTTCCCACATCTGCAGATACTTTCTCCACTGAAGTCTTAAACCCTTCTTAGTCATTCATGAGAGTGGGAATCAACTTCTTCCAAACTCCTGTAATTGTTGATGTTTTGACATCTTCTCATGAAACACAAATAGTCTTAATGTTATCTAGAAGGCTGAATCCTTTCCAGAAATGTTTCTATATACTTTGCCCAAATCCATCAGAATAATCACCATCTATAACAACTATAGCCTTTCAGAAGTATTTCTTTTTTTTTTTTTAAATATATTTTATTGATTATGCTGTTACAGTAGTTCCAATTTTTTCCCCTTTACTCCCCTCCACCCAGTATCTCCCTCCCCCAGCATCCCCCCCCAAGTCCATACCCATGGTTCGTAAAAAATAACTATCCCTCCCTCTCAGATATTAAGACCCTTTGTAATCTTGTAAAGGACAATGGGCGAAGGTCTCAAGCTCCTCTAGCTGCTTCAAGCTGGACATGGTCATCGTCCTACCTACCCTTGGGTCCAGAAATCCCTAATAAGAGTGGGGGTGTGGAGGGGAGGGTGGCCTTCCCACATGGGGAAGGATCATGCAGACTCCAGGTCAGTTGGCTGTCTCCGGACAACGGCGTGCTTGGTTTAGCAGGCTGGCATCCTTGTTGTGTTCTGGGGGCAACAGATTTGGCAAAAAGGGTTAAAAAGCATCATTCAATCCATAACTACTAGGTGGCAAAAGGCAGGGATTAATTTTTCAATGTTCCACATTAGGAGAAAAAAAAAAAAAAAAAGGGCTTCTTTGGAGGAAGGTGTGCTAGGCACATCTCTCCTGTCCAAAACCCTTTTGCCCATTTTATTTAGTTTGGGCTGAGGGAAATAGTTTATGTTTCCCCCCTCTCAGACCTCTGGGCCCTTTCTGTCCAAGCCATTAGGATAGAAAAGAGAATTCAGTTTTAAAGTGAAGCCCACAGACTACCCCATTCTTCACCAACTCAGCCATTTAGTTCAGCCAAACTGTTGAGTCTCCGGAGGCGGCGCTGCAGAGAGGATTAAGTGAGGCTTATGCGTACAGACAATCACTCAGGTAATGCGGTCATAGGCTTATGCCCTTTGAAAACAGAAAACACATGTTAATTTATGTAACATAACCAACAAAAAAGTCTCTAAATCTGTAAGACTGTCTTATTGGGAAGACATACAGTTGCAAGGCACTTGACATTCTACTTGCCTGCAACTTGAATCTCTTTGGTGATATCACAGATATGGTTTAATTTTCAAGTGAAACCATTTTTTAAATGAGAAGAAACTTTTAAGACAGTTAGCTGCCCTACTTTACAGTCTGCCACTGATCATTGTGATTTTCCTTGAATACTGATTTTTCTCCCTAAGATTACTCTCCTTGTCTTTAAAGGGACTACATTAAGTCCATTTTTAATTTATCCTGTTCATTTGCATAAGCATAACAAGAGCAGCAAATGATCACTTATGATCTTTAGTTCTGTTTTGCTGGAACTTACCCAAGGAACATTTAGGGTGGCCCTCAGTCTGCTTTTCAGTGCACAGAAGCTGGGCCACATACCTGGCATTCATCCTTGCCTGTACACACCTGTCCTTTCCAAGTCTTTCTGGTTTTCCATTGTGCCTTAAGGTCCCTTCTAGCCATCTTTCAGGAAAACAACCTTCGTTCCTTCCCTGGAGAGATTGCTGTGGACCGCACAACCAACCATGGCAGCAGGCCTTTTATTTCGCGGGCTTTTATTACCTTTGAAAGTCATTCCCAGTTCCTTAGGGCTTTTTGGTAACAACATGAGCCCAAGCATGTCTCCTTTAGGCTTGACATTCCAGTCAAAGGCTTGTTCAGAAAAAGGAACCTCTATTAACAACTGGTCTTATTAGGTCTATGCAAAGAAACTTAAGTCATTACTTACTTGTTTAGAATGCCAAACTCTGGAGAGATCAAATAGGGAGAAAAATATACAACGTGAAGGAAAATCTTTGTCCTAATATTCACTGAACTGGCATTTCCATTCTTCATATTTTCATTTTCCCCCACTAAAAAAAATTTTTTTGTTTGTTTTTCCATTACAGTTGTCTCTTTTTTTTTTTTTTCCCCTCTTGCTTCCCTGTATCCTGCCCCTCCCTTCCCCCACATTCAGTCCCCACTCAGTTGCCCATGTCTGTGGGTCATTTATACATGTTCTTTGATTTTACACTTCCCCTTCTTACCCCCTTTTCTCCCTACCCCCTCCCCCCTTGTTACTGTTAGTCTACTCCTT